>NC_057794.1:112255899-112268271 GCF_018294505.1 Triticum aestivum | reverse complement strand
CTCCGCCTCGTGAGCGACGGCGACGGCGACCTCTCCCGTCCTCCGGCGCACGCGGCCGGCACGTACACCTTTCTCCTGCCCCTGGCCCGCTGCCCCCGCGGCCCGCACGGCGGTGCCGCCGGCAACAGAGGGCGAGTCACGGGTCCTCCCTTGCCCCCTTATGCTTGTAGTTGAAGCTGTGCATCACCTGCGCGTACATCTTCTCAGGATCGAACATGACCCCGCGCGGGCGACGGTCGTAACGCGGCGTGGCGACGTGCTCACGGAAGAAAGGCCGCGGCGGGAGGGGCCCGGGGTAGTTGTGCTCGGGGAAGGTGGCGCGGGAGTAATTGGCGGCGAACGGGAAAGGCGGCGGGTAGCCGGCGTCGCCGTGGTACCCCGGCATCGTGGAAGGATGGGGCTTTAGCGGAGTGAGGTGGGCGCGGGCGGAGCGGCGGCTGTATGGCCGCGCGTACGCGTTCAGCCCTGTAGCTGCCATGGCTGGGGAGGCCTGGTGGGAGAAGAAGGATACGGCGAGGTTGGAAGACAGCCGTTCGCCGGCGGGGTAGCGCTCCCTGGCCGGGGACACGATGTCCAACGTGCGCCTCGTGGGCACCATCCCGGAGTCCATTGCGGCGATGCCCAGGCTATCGTTCCTCGCGGTAGACCACAACCGCCTCTCCGGCACCGTGCCGGCCAAGCTCGCCGCGGTGCCGGGCATTGGCGCCAAGTGGTGTCCCGCGAGTTAATTCCGTTAAACGGCAGGGGCTAAATGCAAAAGGTGCGAAGCTGACCGGCTCAGCCCAGCTGGCTCCACTTGGCTGTTGCTGATTGGGCCAGAACCAAATATGCACCTTGAGGACAAGTTGGAGGACCAAATAATCTATTTTTGCAAGTTTAAGGACCAAACCATCACATATAAGACAAGTTGAAGGACCTGCCGTGCTATTACCTCAACTTACAAAACCAAGCTGTGATGGAGATCTGCGGTAAAATCTCCCGATCCAAAGCAAGCGTGGATGACTGACAGCATGAGTCGTTAATCACTTCTACGTCACTGAAAGCTTCGCAGAGGAATGTAAATATGCACCTCTCCTGTCCCCACGAGTCACGAGTCAAAAAGCACAGGCGATCGAGCATTTTCTTTTTCGAAAGGAAGACTGAAAGAAGAATTGCTAGTTTTGGATTGTGCGTCGGTGCACGTGCACGGCAGGATCAGGATCGCGATCGGAAGGTGTTCTTTCCTTCTGAATCTTAATACCTATGAAAGGCATGTGTACATACTCCCTCTGCAAATAAAATATAAAAGCGTTTAGATTATACACTTTTATATTTTTTTAGAGAGGAAGTGCCTTTTAAAGGATTTAGGTCTATTATAAAAGTTCACACAAAATACAAAGCACCACAAAAGAAGTAAAATTGTATTGAGGTTGGACCATCGAACCACCACTGTCGCCGCTAGAGTGAGTCGTTGATATGTCGCTGCTCTCATACCAAAGTGTGTTGAATATAACTACACTAATAGCAGATATATTTGCATATAACACTAATATTGCTAAGACAGAAATAAACCAGAGCGGGATAAATAAGTTATACCCTTCAGTAGGCCATAATGAAGCCGCGACACTAGCGGCTGCCTTCTTCTCAGCTTCAAGTTTCTCGGCTTCAGTAGACATTGTTAAGTATCGTGATTATTAGAAAAGACAAGATAGATTAGGATTTGTTCTGGCTTGTCTTATACTCTAAATAGATCATTGTATTCCGATATATATGCCCACGAGGCTCAAGCAATATAACGAACTATTCCATCAAACCTCTCTCTCCTTTTAACATGGTATTTATCACAAGTCGATCCTAAACCCTAACCGCCGCTGCTTCCGCACTTGTGCGCCGTCCCCGGGGCGGTTGGCCTCCATAACTGTTGTGGGGGGCTGCGCCGCCCGTACCTAGGGTTCATCCGCCGGCCGTGTTGGCCGGCTGCTCTAGAAAGTCTTTTTCCCGAGCCCTCGCTCCGTGTTTTTCGCTCTCCCGTCGGTCGTTTTGATCGGCGTTTTTTTGTTTTTCTGATCTCTGCTTGATCGCGTCGCCCGCCGCCGCTTTCGACACCCCGCGCTTCTACTCTGACACCGGCACGACCGACCGGCTACTTTACCGACCTGGCGGCCTCATGCGACAGACGGTCCCTCAAGGCCGTCATCCGCGTGTCGGCCCGTCCGTCGCCCTGCTCCGACCGGGACACCTGCATCGCCTACATCCGGCGGCCTCGCGCCATGCGGCGGCCAATCATAACCCCCGCTCGCGCGTCGGCCCGCCAATCGATCCACGCCACCCGTCTCCGCCGCGTCTGCACGGCGGCCCTGCGGGTTACCTCACCGGCCTCGTCCCCGGCTACGTCAGGCCCGTCGGCTGTCTTGAGCTCGGGCGCCGCTGCTCCATTGGTCGCTCAGCCTTGCTGCCCTGGCGTCGGCTGCTTTGCTGGCCCGGGTGCCGGTGCTGATGCGCTCGTTCGCACGTTGTCCCATGCCGTCCATCGCCGTCAGCTTCATCTCGGACTCCGCCGCCACCTCGTCCCCACCGAGCGGCGTCCCCGACCCCGCGCGCGATCGGATTGATCACCCGCCCGCCGTCGCGATCCGCCTCATCCATGCCATGCGACCCACCTGGCCCATCGGTTGCGCGTGCCTCCGTCGGCCCCGTGAAGACTGTCCCGAGTTCAGCGCGCCCCTCTACCGATCGAGCAATGGGCTGCCATTGCATCGCCCCATCAGGCCGCAACGCCGTTGCCCCGTGGTTCTTCTCCCGGCTGCACCGCCCCGCGTCACCGCTGCATCACCCCTTCGGGCTATAATGTCGCGGCCCGCGGTCCACCGCCGCCCCGGGGCCGTCCGCTCCAGGTCGTCCCCGTGGCTGCACCGACCCTCGCGCCGCCGCCGTGTCACCCGTCGGGCCATAGCGAGCGTGGCACGTGGTCCACGCCGCCATCTTGAGGCCGTCCCCGCGGTTGCATCGACCCGCGCTCCGCCGCTACACTGCCCCTTCGATCTGGAGCACCGCGGCTCGCGGTCCCTACGACCGCCCCGAGGTCTTCCGTCGTCGCCCTGACCTGCCCGCCGCCGCTACGTCGCCCCTTCGGGTCGTAGCGCCGCGGTCCACCACCGTTGCTGCGCGTCGACTTCTCGTGGTATGTGTCGCACCGCCTCCCTTGGCGTGGGAACACTATCGTCCGCGCCGGTCTTCGTCAGGCTGTTGGGTTCTCCTCACCTACTTCAAGCACCATCGTCGCGCTCCTAACTTAGCCGTCGCCGCCGTCAGGCCGCCGCCGCTGCTACCCTTGTAGCCGACGCCACCGCCCGTCCACCTCCCTTCATCTTTGTCCAGCACCAGCCTGTCGCCAGCGTCGCTGTCATCTACCCTGACCACTTCGTCTACTCCGACCACCGTTGGTGACATCGGCCCCGCACTGATGGACACCGCAAACATCGTCGAATTCTTCTCTGCTGGCCTCTCTGACTTCTTAAACATGGCGTATAGCTCGTGCAGGTCCCAGTCTCCACGTGCCCGGTGCTGGCAACACCGTCGCGTGCCTTCGTCCACGACGTGTCCCCGGGCCTGGCAAGCCTGGTGCGGTGCTCTGTCAACTTCGTCTTCGTCCGTCTACGCATGCCTGGTGCTGGCAACACCAGTGCGTGCCTTCGTCCACGATGTGTCCCCGGGCTTGGCAAACCCACCGAGACGCATCGTCAACAACATCTTCTTCCCGGCGCACCACTACTTGACACCATTGCGCCCATGCTAACTCGGTGCCCCCTTGCGCCCGCGGCTCCACGGCGACTTCCTCGACACCAGCCATTAAGGAAATATGCCCTAGAGGCAATAATAAAGTTATTATTTATTTCCTTATATCATGATAAATGTTTATTATTCATGCTAGAATTGTATTAACCGGAAACATAATTCATGTGTGAATACATAGACAAACAGAGTGTCAGTAGTATGCCTCTACTTGACTAGCTCGTTAACCAAAGATGGTTATGTTTCCTAGCCATAGACATGAGTTGTCATTTAATTAACAGGATCACATCATTAGGAGAATGATGTGATTGACTTGACCCATTCCGTTAGCTTAGCACTTCATCGTTTAGTATGTTGCTATTGCTTTCTTCATGACTTATACATGTTCCTATGACTATGAGATTATGCAACTCCCATTTACCGGAGGAACACTTTGTGTGCTACCAAACGTCACAACGTAACTAGGTAATTATAAAGGTGCTCTACAGGTGTCTCCGAAGGTACTTGTTGAGTTGGCGTATTTCGAGATTAGGATTTGTCACTCCGATTGTTGGAGAGGTATCTCTGGGCCCTCTCGGTAATGCACATCACTATAAGCCTTGCAAGCAATGTGACTAATGAGTTAGTTGCGGGATGATGCATTACGGAACGAGTAAAGAGACTTGCCGGTAACGAGATTGAACTAGGTATTAAGATACCGACGATCGAATCTCGGGCAAGTAACATACTGATGACAAAGGGAACAATGTATGTTGTTATGCGGTTTGACCGATAAAGATCTTCGTAGAATATGTAGGAGCCAATATGAGCATCCAGGTACCGCTATTGGTTATTGACCGGAGACGTTTCTCGGTCATGTCTACATAGTTCTCGAACCCGTAGGGTCCGCACGCTTAATGTTTGGTGACGATCGGTATTATGAGTTTTTGTGTTTTGATGTACCAAAGGTAGTTCGGAGTCCCGGATATAATCACGGACATGACAAGGAGTCTCGAAATGGTCGAGACGTAAAGATCGATATATTGGACGACTATAGTCAGACACCGGAAGTGTTCCGAGTGGTTTCAGATAAGACCGGAGTACCGGGGGGTTACCAGAACCCCCCGGTGAGTTAATTGGGCCTCATGGGCGTTGGTGAGAGAAGAGTAGGGGCAGCCAGGGCAGCCGTACGCCCCCTCCCCCTCTAGTCTGAATTGGACAAGGAGGGGTGGCGGCGCGCCCCTTTTTCCTTCTCATCCTCTCTCCCTCCCTTCCCTCTCCTACTCCAACAAGGAAAAGGAGGAGTCCTACTCCCGGTGGGAGTAGGACTCCCCCCTGGCGCGCCCTCCTCCTGGTCAGCCGCCTTGAGGAAGTCCTGGACTAAGGGGTCCTCGGGTGTCCGGCCTGTTATCCATGGGCCGGACTGATGGGATGTGAAGATATGAAGGCGGAAGACTGTACCTGTGTCCGGTTTGGACTCTCCTTGGCGTGGAAGGCAAGCTTAGCAACCGATTATGAAGATTCCTTCTTACGTAACCGACCCTATGTAAACCCTAGATCCCCCCGGTGTCTATATAAACGGGAGGGGTTAGTCCAGAAAGGATATATTCATTACCATAGTCATATAGGCTAGGCTTCTAGGGTTTAGCCATCTCGATCTCGTGGTAGATCAACTCTTGTAACACTCCTACTCATCAATATCAATCAAGCAAGACGTAGGGTATTACCTCCACAGAGAGGGCCCGGACCTGGGTAAACATCGTGTCCCCTGTCTCCTATTACCATCGATCCTTGACGCACAGTTCGGGACCCCCTACCCGAGATCCGCCAGTTTTGACACCGACATTAGTGCTTTCACTGAGAGTTCCACTGTGCCGTCAACAAAAAGTTTGATGGCCCCTTCAATTGTCTATATCAACGCCATCCAAGGAGAAACCTTCCTCCCTGCACAGATTTTCGTGTTCGGCGGCTTCGTACTGCGGGCCAGCTCGGATGGCCATCTGGAGCAGATCGATAGCTACGCCCCTGGCCACCAGGTCAGATTTGGAAGCTTGAACCACGTCACGGATATCCACGGATACTTGATCTTCAATGGATTTGAGACCGCTCGCTCCGATGAACGTGACTTAAATCTGCCATCGGACCAGATTCAGGAGATGGCTCCTGTTGCTGCAATGGCCTTCGAACCAGAGCAGGTCATGCCGTTCGAGGCCACAGAGTCCGCGGCGCTAGATCCGCACACAGACTCGATAACCTGCAATATTTGCGCCAATGGAATTCCGGACTCGTCTCCGGCTATAAATCCTGGATCACGTACGCTTGCGGACACCGAACTAGATCGGTTATCGATCTTCGAATTTAGCGCCGCAGATGTTTTTCAGTACTCACCTTTGGGCGATGTGCTAAACTCTTTAAAGAATTTCACCTTGGAGAAGGACTCACAGCGGAACTATGTTCGGTTCGAGCCAGAGGCTGATAACGGGGAATTTTACTTCCCGCCCGCCATCCACTTCATAGCCACTGTCGATGACTTAACCGACGTGCTTGATTACAGCTCCGAAGACATCGCTGGTACGAATGACGATGCCAACATGGAGCAGGACCAAGACTCGCCATTTACTGGACGTCGGACAGCCACCTCTTCATACGATGTGTACATGGTCGACACACCAAAAGAAGCTAGCGACGATGACAAAGGGGATCCAGTCGCAGATAAACCTTCTAAGACACAGTCCAAGCATCGGCGCCCTAAGAGTTGTTCTAAGCCTCGTCTCTCAAAAGATGACAACACTGGCATCGGAGAAAATGGTACTCCGGACGCCGCCGAAAACAATAAAGACCCTGTTGGAACTGCGTCCGAACAGGAGGAACAAGACAACGGGCAAGATGACCCGGATAAACAAGCCACGCCCAATAACTCGGATGATGATAGTTATCGTCCAGTCTCCGAAGATGAGGACAGCCTCGGTAGCGAAGATTTCATCATGCCCGAGGCACCCCTAGAGCAGGAACGCTTCAAGCACCAGCTAATAGCTACAGCCAGAAGCCTGAAAAAGAAGCAGTGGCAGCTGCAGGTTGATCAAGACCTGCTCATCGACAGGTGGACTGACGTCCTGATAACCGAAAATACGGCCTCGAGCGTCCAACCAAGAGTCACCCAAAGCGTAGACTTCTTCCTCAGTTCGATGAGGAGGCACCAAACCCCATACTTCCCTCATGCAATGCGGACCGACCACCACGCGGTCAGGATAGTGCGGCAGACCGACCACCCCGCGGTTGGGATAAAGCGACAACTCAGGCCAAACAACAGCCCGCCCCACCACCTCGCAAAAACAGGGACAAAACAGCTCGGGGCCATACATACGACCTTCGGCAGGAGTTGGACTGTAGAGCAGAACACACCAGATCAACCTACGGATCGCGAGGACGCTTCCCGACTCGAGATGGCGGCTACCTATTGATACGTCTCCGTCGTATCTACTTTTCCAAACACTTTTGCCCTTGTTTTGGACTCTAACTTGTATGATTTGAATGGAACTAACCCGGATTGACGCTGTTTTCAGTAGAATTGCCATGATGTTGTTTTATGTGCAGAAAACAAAAGTTCTCAGAATGACCTGAAACTCCACGGAATATCTTACAATAAATAATAAAAAATCCTCGCCAAAGATGAAGACCAGGGGGCCCACACCCTGCCACGAGGGTGGGGGGCGCCCACCCCCAGGGCGCGCCCCCCTACCTCGTGGGCCCCCTAGAGACCTCCCGACTCCAACTCCAACTCTATATAACTGCTTTCGGGGAGAGAAAAATAGAAGAGAAGAAATCATCGCGTTTTACGATACGAAGCCGCCACCAAGCCCTAAAACCTCTCCGGAGGGCTGATCTGGAGTCCGTTCGGGGCTCCGGAGAGGAGGATTCGTCGCCGTCGTCATCATCAACCATCCTCCATCACCAATTTCATGATGCTCACCGCCGTGCGTGAGTAATTCCATTGTAAGTGTCAGGCCCCCGACTCGATGTCACATCGATCTAGCTGGTAACACCTCATATCACTTTGCGGCCTCACGCACGGTATCCCCACGGGTGTCGTCTTACCTTTTCCCGGGACCGTTTGCGCCTTTTGGCTCACGTATATGATAGTGTCGCTAGCATCCATATGATAAAGAGCCCGGGCTGACATGACTAGTCGTAAACCTAAAGTGGCACAGACTTACAGGGACAGGCATCCATGACCCAGCTTCGAACGTGTCGGTCATCAGCAAGTGGGTCCGGGCTGTAGCACTGGGCTAGCAGGACTCCGGTAAACCGGGCTGTAGCAGGCTAACAGGACTCCGGTACTCAAAGCGTGACATTTCCCCGAAGGGACAGACACAGGAACGAAGAAGGACACATGCCGGCCAACCTGAGTGTTCCAGAGCAGTAGCAAGCTACCATGGCTCAGCGGTAACACTAGGAGACATTTCTCGGTAAGAGAGGCTACTAAAGATAAACAACTAGATAGTCAGATCCCACACATACCAAGCATTTCAATCATACACACAATATGCTCGATATGTGCAAATACAACGAAGCATCACAACATGACTCTATGACACAAGTACTTTATTTAAGGCTCAGGGAGCCATACATATCATACACACAGGTACGGGTCTCACGACCCAACATACAAGTCATACAGTCATACAAGCCAACAGCGGAAGTAACTTGTCTGAGTACAGACAACTAGTAAAATAAAAGAGGCTTGGAAAGCCTAGCTATACTACGTGGTCCATCACAAGCTCAGGGTCACCACCTGGGTCTTTAGCCTACTCGTTGATGTCAACGTCTACATAGAACCCATCAGAAGGGGTTGCAGCGTCTTCTGTAAAAAAATGTAGATTATAGCAACATGAGTACAAAGGTACTCAGCAAGACTTACATCAGACCCTACATACATGCAGAGTATCAAGAAGGGTTGGTGGAGTTATTGCAGCAAGCTAGCTTTGACTCTTGGCTAGACTATCCTACGATACTCCAACTTGAAATGTTTTGCGCACACGAGTCCACTACTCACCACTTCAATACACTACCGAGGATCCACCTCCGTCTTCCTACGGAAGAGCCATCCTCGGCACTCACACTTATCTTGAGGCTTTTAGTAGTTTCCATTTACTTGTCTATGAACTGTATAGGCAACCAAGTAGTCCTTTACCGCGGACGCGGCTATTCGAATAGATCATGTTAACCCTGCAGGGGTGTACTCCTTCATACACGCTCTCACCACTTATCGTCGTTTACACGACATGTACTCGGCAACCTTCAAGCGGAAGCCCAACGTGGGTGTCGGCCACGACCTACCTAATCACCTAAGCCTCCAGTCCAGGTTTATCGCCTATTCAGGTTCCATCCGCAGGGAGTCCGGCCGAGGTTTCCCATACGGCCCCGAACGATGTGAACAGGGTTCCCGGGATACCTAACGGGTATTCGGTACACCGTGCCACGTACCTACCACATCACAGCCCACCCCTACGGTCAGCGCTGTCCACGGCCTCCAGTAGGCTACAAACACCAGAAACTACTTGCAACTCCTGGACGGAGAACTAGGGTGAATAAGAAGTCGAGAGGGTCCATTGGTTTCGGGCCCAATGCATGGTAGTAGCTGATTCTTAAATCACACATACAGATCTCAGTGCTTAAGGTCGGCTTCAATGAAACAACCCACCATGTACTCCTACATGGCCTCTCATCGATACCTTTACCAAATCGTGTTCATCACACCACTCTCATTACCGACATAATCATTTCACTCTAGCCCATCACCCAGATGAACCAGACCTGACACAACTCTAAGCATAGCAGGCATAGCAAGGTAGGAACAACACATACATATGGCTCAATCAACTCCTACACATGCTAGTGGGTTTCATCTAGTTACTGTGGCAATGACAGGTCATGCAGAGGAAATGGGTTCAACTACCGTAACACACAGCAGTTTGAATCGCGTTGTCTTAATGCAGTAAAAGAGAGCAGGAGCGAGAACATGGGATTGTATCGATATGATCAAATGGTTGGTTGCTTGCCTGATGGTTCGATGCTCGGATAAGATTCTTCGTTAGGGTAATCACGGTACTCCTCGGAGACAGATCCTGTCGCAAAGGACACCGATACACAAGCATCACCAAACAATGTGCAACAATATGATGCATGCATGAAACATGGCAATATGAGTGTGTTGGGCTAATGCAACTAAAACCAGAGGGGTTTGAACAAATTTGAATCAAAGATTCAAATTTCAAACTCAAATATGGCCTCTTTAAGTGCTTTTCCTTATTCTGCTTGAAACATCAATTTAACTTGTTTGGTCATGCATGAAAATGGTACAGATGGATAGATTGGATTTTTCTGATCATTTTTCATATATAATTTGTCCAATTTGGAGTTACAGAATAAAAGTTGTGAATTTTTGAAGTTTAAATAATATTCTGGAATTTCCTGATTTAATTTAAATCCAGAAATTCAATTACTGCGTCAGCCTGACGTCAGTGTGACGTCAGCAGGTCAACTGCGGCTGGCTGAAGTCAAACCTGACGTGTGGGGCCCACACGTCAGTGACAGGGGGGGTTAACCAGGTTTAAATTAATCCTAATTACTAATTAGTGGCGCTGGGGCCCACTGTCAGTGTCAGGGGGGGTTGACTAACAGTAGTTAGCGCTAACCTAACCACCTGGCCGACAGGGCCCACGCGTCAGTGACCCTGGGGGGTCAAACCCCAGGTCGGACAAGTCAAACCCCACCGGCGACATGACGCCGGCGAGGTCCGAGACGGCGGCGAGAGTGCTTTTTGCCATTCCGGCAACCAAATGGACGGCGGAAGGCATCTACGTGTTGCTGAGGTTGAGCCGCGGCTATTGGTGATGGTGGTTGGGCTCGGGGTGGCCGGAGTTGACGGCGGCGAGCTCGGCTGCGGCGGCCGGAGTTCGGGTGCGGTCGGGATCAGTGTTGTAGGGCGTTAGGGGAGGTGTTGGTGCGTGCTACGTGCTCCTGGTGATGTGTGGAGCACGATGGTGTGCTCGGTTGGGCGCTACGGCGACCGTGGCCACGACGGCGACATCGTCGGCGGCGTGGAGCTCTCGGCCGAGGTGGGGCTAGGGCCTAGAGGTCGGGAGAGACCAGGGGAGAAGGGGGAAACGACTCGGAGGCTCACCGCGGTTGCAGTGGGCGTCGAAGCGGGCTCGGGGACGCGCTGAAGACGACGAATTTGACGGCGACGGTGGTCGGAGTCCGAAGAGGGGAACGGCGACGTGGCGGCGATGCAGGGCTTCCGGGGAGCTGTGGAGCGGTGGGGAGGAAGAGGGAGTAGTGGCGGAGCTTCTGAGCTAGTCGGGGGAGCGAGGGGTGGCCGGAGACGACTGCTACGGCGAACGGTGGCGACGGTGGTGTTCGGCCGTGTGAGAGAGAGAGCGAGGGAGAGGAAGGAGAGAGCCGGGGAGAGTGAGAGAGAGAGCAGGGGGAGAGGCGTGGCGTCGTCCAGGGCATCGAGCGAGGAGGGGAGGCCAAGCAAGCAGGCGAGCAGGTGGCGTGGCGCGGTGGCGCGCGCGCGCGCCGGCCACACTCCCCTCCCTCTGTCTGGACGAAGACGACAGAGGAGGGAGGTGGGCTGGGCTGGCTGGGCCAGCCAGCTGGCTGGGCCGCACAGTGGAGGAGCCCAGGTAGGTTTTCCCCCTTTTCTTTCTGTTTTCTGTTTATTTAATATATCTGCAACTTTGTTGAATTAAATAAAATACCTAGGCAACTTCAAAAATCACCAAACTATTCCTCGCCCATAGTTGGATTATTTCCAACATGAAACATTTTAGTTTGGAGATATTTGAGCATTTAAATATTTTATATTATTTTAAATGCCCAAATTCAAATAACTATGATTTAATTCAAAAACCCTAAGATGGCCTAGGAAAATGTGCACCATTTTTGGCAGAGGTTCTGAACCAAGACAAAAATGATGGGCATTTTAGAAGGGCATTTCAGGTTCATTGAAAAATTATTTTAGTAACCCTAGTTGGTTTCAGAGGGGACTGGGGGTTCTGTCATCCCCATTTCAAGTTTCTGATGAATGAGTAAACATGATGCAACACTCTAATGCATGACTAGCTAGGGTGTGACAACTCACCCCCACTCAAAAGAATCTCGTCCCGAGATTTGGGTTCCTCCGGGAAGAAGGCGGGATACTCGAGTCGAAGACGATCCTCCCTTTCCCAAGTTGCTTCATCCTCAGAATGATGCGACCATTGAACCTTGAGAAACTTGATATTATGACGTCGCGTGGTACGTTCGGCTTGATCGAGGATACGAATGGGGTACTCTCGATATGTAAGATCATCTTGGAGATCAAGCGTTTCGTGGTCCACTTCACGGATAGGATCCGAGAAGCAACGCCTGAGTTGAGAAACGTGGAAGACATCGTGAACTCTGGAAAGATGCGGAGGTAGTTCCAACTGGTAGGCAACTTCTCCTCGTTTGGCAAGAATGCGAAAAGGTCCAATGTAACGAGGAGCCAATTTGCCTTTGATACCGAAACGATGGGTTCCCTTCAGAGGGGTGACCCGAAGATAAGCCTTCTCGTCAACCTCGAAAGTCATAGCCCTA
>NC_057794.1:112247178-112254630 GCF_018294505.1 Triticum aestivum | reverse complement strand
CCCTTGATCATCAATGGAGAAACAATTCGCAATTCCTTTCTGAATGTTTCTCTTGATGCGGGAGATTCCCGGATCTATCTTCTGTGCTTTGATAATTTGATCCGTAAGGGTAGGTTTTGCCACCAAGGTGGAAAGAGAACCTTGAGGTATAATGTGAAGGTTAAGCTTCCGAAATTCCTCATGGAGAAGCGGTTGACTTTGTTGTAACATCAGGTTGTTACAATAGGATTTACGACTTAGCGCATCAGCCATGACGTTGGCTTTCCCTGGGGTGTAGGTTATTCCTAAGTCGAAGTCTGTGATCAATTCAACCCAACGTCTCTGCCTGAGATTCAAATCCGGTTGGGTGAAAATGTACTTCAGGCTTTGGTGATCAGTGAATATTTCGCAACGATTACCGAGGAGGTAATGTCGCCAGGTCTTAAGTGCATAGACTACGGCTGCAAGCTCTAGATCATGAGTAGGATAATTCTCCTCATGTGGGTGTAATTGCCGTGAAGCGTAAGCAATTACGTGTCGATCTTGCATGAGAATGCAACCTATCCCTTGTCGCGAGGCGTCGCAGTAGATAACAAAGTCCTTGGAGAAGTCTGGCGGTACTAGCACGGGAGCAGAGGTCAGGCGTCTTTTCAGTTCCTGAAAGCTGTGCTCACATTGTGGAGTCCATTCGAACTTCTTATCTTTCTTGAGGAGTTCGGTTAGAGGTTTAGCAACCTTGGAGAAGTTCTCGACAAAGCGACGGCAATAGCTCGCTAAGCCTAGAAAACTCCGAACTTGCTTGACCGATTCGGGTGGAGTCCAATTAAGGACGGCTTGAACTCGCTCAGGGTTGACAGCAATACCTTTACCAGATATTACATGACCCAGATAGGTCACTTCTGGCAACCAGAATTCACATTTAGAAAATTTGGCATAAAGGCGATGCTCTGGAAGTTTCTTCAACACTAGCCTTAAATGTTCGGCATGTTCTTCCTCGTTCTTGGAGTAGATGAGTATATCATCGAGATAAACTACGACGAATTTATCCAAATACTCCATGAAGATTGAGTTCATTAACCGAGAAAAGGTGGCTGGAGCGTTGGTTAATCCGAAGGACATGACGGTGTACTCGTATTGGCCATAACGAGTAACAAAGGCCGTTTTAGGAATGTCCCCGTTTCTGATTTTGATTTGATGGTAACCCAACCTCAAATCCATCTTGGAGAAGACTGAGGATCCAGCGAGCTGATCATACAGATCGTTGATCCTGGGAAGTGGATATTTGTTCTTGATTGTGACCAAATTGACCGGTCGGTAATCTACAACCATCCGATCCGTACCATCCTTCTTCTTGACGAATAGGACGGGGCAAGCCCACGGAGATGAACTAGGTCGGATGAAACCCCTTTTCAAGGACTCATCGAGTTGTTTCTTAAGCTCGGCTAGTTCTAGGGGTGCCATCTTATAGGGTCTTCTAGCAATCGGAACGGTTCCTGGAATGAGGTCTATTACGAACTCAACATCCCTGTCAGGTGGAACACCTGGCAATTCCTCTGGAAAGACATCCGGGAAGTCACGGACTACCGGAACGTCCTCAAGGTCTGGCAACGGGCTGGCGTTAAGGGAATATAATTGTCGCTTGGCTATTCGGGTCAAGACATTGACTATCTTCCCCGAAGGATGGGTGAGTTGAACAGTCCTAGAGAAACAATCAATTTTGGCTTGATGAGCTGACATCCAGTCCATACCCAAAATGACATTAATATCTGAAGATTTAAGGGCTATCAAAGATGCAAGGAAAACAAGTCTGTCGACTTGGATTTCATTTCCATGGCTTACTCTAGAGGTTTGCCATTTGGATCCCGGAGTTTGAATTATCATAGAGGTTGGCATATCACCGAATGCGACGTTATGCAAGCGAGCATAGTTTTCAGATATAAAAGAATGAGAGGCTCCTGTATCGAAAAGAACAGATGCCGGGTGGCAATTAACAAGAAGCGTACCGAGAACGACGTTGGGGTCCTCTTGAGCTTCTTCGGCAGAGATACAGTTGACATGGCCACGTGAAGCGGTGACCGGTTTAGCATGAAACACTTTCCCTGTCGGCTTGCCACGGCCAACAGCTTTAGCAGATTGATTGGGGTTGGTCTGGGGACACTCACGCATATAGTGGCCAGATTCCCCACACTTGAAACAAGTCACGGAACTGGTACGTGGAGGAGCATTATTGGTTGGACCTCCATAGGGCTTGGCCGGTGCAGACTGTTGAACAGGGCGAGGCGCCTGGAAGGATGGCCTCGGTGTGAACCTGGGTGGCAGGGCGGTATTGGGTACCCACACGCGGCGCTTCTGAGGACCAGCACCGGATGAGGAACCCGTGTCACGTCCATGCTTGCGTGTTGCGTCATAGTCAGTCTGACCAGTTTCAGCACTGATGGCTTTGTTGACAAGTTTCGAAAAAGATGTGCACTCATGCAGACGGAGGTCGCGGCGAAGCTCAGGACTAAGGCCCTTACGGAACCTTGCTTGCTTCTTGGCGTCAGTAGACACTTCCTCAGTTGCATATCGGGCGAGATTACCAAACTCTCTGCTATAGGCATCCACAGAAAGACGGCCTTGGGTGAAACTGCAAAATTCTTCACGTTTACGGTCCATGAGACCCTCCGGAATGTGATGTTCACGGAAAGCCTCGCTGAACTCAGCCCAAGTAGTGACATGGCCCGCTGGGCGCATAGCTCCATAATTCTCCCACCATAGACTGGCGGGGCCTTCAAGATGATATGCGGCAAAGGTGACCTTGTCAGCCTCCGCTACCAGCGCGGAACGCAGCTTGTGAGAGATACTGCGAAGCCAGTCATCAGCGTCGAGAGGCTCGACGGAGTGGTGGAACGTGGGTGGATGTAATTTGATAAAATCACTGAGTGACACCACGTTAGCCCTCTGATGGTGTGCTGTATTCTGTTCAATACGCTCCAACAAACGGTTTGTCTCCCGCTTGTTTCTCTCAGCTTCCATCATCACCTCAAAGTTCTGGAACCATTCTAACAACATAATGTGGTAGTAGAACTGAACTAGGCTTGTAACCATCAAACTTATAAGGTACTACTGATTAGTAACACGTGATCCTGATAGAGAGAACAGATCCTAATTCCTTAACCCCCGATGGAAGAATGGACTGACTCAGATCAGAAAGTCATAAGGTATAAGGAGTAAAAAGAGCCTTACGTTCCAACCCACAAACAATTCCCCTACATATAACTAAAGAATTTCTAGACTCAACATCGACCAGTTTGGCTTGGAGAACCTACAAGCAGTCCGGCTCTGATGCCAACGCTGTCAGGACCCCGACTCGATGTCACATCGATCTAGCCGGTAACACTTCATATCACTTTGCGGCCTCACGCACGGTATTCCCACGGGTGTCGCCTTACCTTTGCCCGGGACCGTTTGCGCCTTTTGGCTCACGTATATGATAGTGTCGCTAGCATCCATATGATAAAGAGCCCAGGCTGACATGACTAGTTGTAAACCCAAAGTGGCACAGACTTACAGGGACAGGCATCCATGACCCAGCTTCGAACGTGTCGGTCATCAGCAAGTGGGTCCGGGCTGTAGCACTGGGCTAGCAGGACTCCGGTAAACCGGGCTGTAGCGGGCTAACAAGACTCCGGTACTCAAAGCGTGACATTTCCCCGAAGGGACAGACACAGGAACGAAGAAGGACACATGCCGGCCAGCCTAAGTGTTCCAGAGCAGTAGCAAGCTACCATGGCTCAGCGGTAACACTAGGAGACATTTCCCGGTAAGAGAGGCTACTAAAGATAAACAACTAGATAGCCAGATCCCACACATACCAAGCATTTCAATCATACACACAATATGCTCGATATGTGCAAATACAACGAAGCATCACAACATGACTCTATGACACAAATACTTTATTTAAGGCTCAGGGAGCCATACATATCATACACAAAGGTACGGATCTCACGACCCAACATACAAGTCATACAGTCATACAAGCCAACAGCGGAAGTACTTTGTCTGGGTACAGACAACTAGTAAAATAAAAGAGGCTTGGAAGCCTAACTATACTACGTGGTCCATCACAAGCTCAGGGTCACCACCTGGGTCTTTAGCCTACTCGTTGATGTCAACGTCTACATAGAACCCATCAGAAGGGGTTGCAGCGTCTTCTGTAAAAATGTAGATTATAGCAACATGAGTACAAAGGTACTCAGCAAGACTTACATCAGATCCTACATACATGCATAGTATCAAGAAGGGTCGGTGGAGTTATTGCAGCAAGCCAGCTTTGACTCTTGGCTAGACTATCCTACGATACTCCAACTTGAAATAGTTTTGCGCACACGAGTCCACTACTCACCACTTCAATACACTACCGAGGATCCACCTCCGTCTTCCTACGGAAGAGCCATCCTCAGCACTCACACTTATCTTGAGGCTTTTAATAGTTTCCATTTACTTGTCTATGAACTGTATAGGCAACCAAGTAGTCCTTTACCGTGGACGCGGCTATTCGAATAGATCATGATAACCCTGCAGGGGTGTACTTCTTCATACACGCTCTCACCTCTTACCGTCGCTTACACGACATGTACTCGGCAACCTTCAAGCGGAAGCCCAACGTGGGTGTCGGCCACGACCTACCTAATCACCTAAGCCTCCAGTCCAGGTTTATCGCCTATTCAGGTTCCATCCGCAGGGAGTCCGGCCGAGGTTTCCCATACGGCCCCGAATGATGTGAACAGGGTTCCCGAGATACCTAACGGGTATTCGGTACACCGTGCCACGTACCTACCGCATCACAGCCCACCCCTACGGTCAGCGCTGTCCACGGCCTCCAGTAGGCTACAAACACCAGAAACTACTTGCAACTCCTGGACGGAGAACTAGGGTGAATAAGAAGTCGAGAGGGTCCATTGGTTTCGGGCCCAATGCATGGTAGTAGCTGATTCTTAAATCACACATACAGATCTCAGTGCTTAAGGTCGGCTTCAATGAAACAACCCACCATGTACTCCTACATGGCCTCTCATCGATACCCTTACCAAATCGTGTTCACCACACCACTCTCATTACCGACATAATCATTTCACTCTAGCCCATCACCCAGATGAACCAGACCTGACACGACTCTAAGCATAGCAGGCATAGCAAGGTAGGAACAACACATACATATGGCTCAATCAACTCCTACACATGCTAGTGGGTTTCATCTAGTTACTGTGGCAATGACAGGTCATGCAGAGGAAATGGGTTCAACTACCGTAGCACACAGCAGTTTGAATCGCGTTGTCTTAATGCAGTAAAAGAGAGCAGGAGCGAGAACATGGGATTGTATCGATATGATCAAATGGTTGGTTGCTTGCCTGATGGTTCGATGCTCGGATATGATTCTTCGTTAGGGTAATCACGGTACTCCTCGGGGACAGATCCTGTCGCAAAGGACATCGATACACAGGCATCACCAAACAATGTGCAACAATATGATGCATGCATGAATCATGGCAATATGAGTGTGTTGGGCTAATGCAGCTAAAACCAGAGGGGTTTGAACAAATTTGAATCAAAGATTCAAATTTCAAACTCAAATATGGCCTCTTTAAGTGCTTTTCCTTATTCTGCTTAAAACATCAGTTTAACTTGTTTGATCATGCATGAAAATAGTACAGATGGATAGATTGGATTTTTCTGATCATTTTTCATATATAATTTGTCCAATTTGGAGTTACAGAATAAAAGTTATGAATTTTTGAAGTTTAAATAATATTCTGGAATTTCCTGATTTAATTTAAATCCAGAAATTCAATTACTGCGTCAGCCTGACGTCAGTGTGACGTCAGCAGGTCAACTGCGGCTGGCTGAAGTCAAACCTGACGTGTGGGGCCCACACGTCAGTGACAGGGGGGGTTAACCAGGTTTAAATTAATCCTAATTACTAATTAGTGGCGCTGGGGCCCACTGTCAGTGTCAGGGGGGGTTGACTAACAGTAGTTAGCGCTAACCTAACCACCTGGCCGACAGGGCCCACGCGTCAGTGACCCTGGGGGGTCAAACCCCAGGTCGGACAAGTCAAACCCCACCGGCGACATGACGCCGGCGAGGTCCGAGACGGCGGCGAGAGTGCTTTTTGCCATTCCGGCAACCAAATGGACGGCGGAAGGCATCTACGTGTTGCTGAGGTTGAGCCGCGGCTATTGGTGATGGTGGTTGGGCTCGGGGTGGCCGGAGTTGACGGCGGCGAGCTCGGCTGCGGCGGCCGGAGTTCGGGTGCGGTCGGGATCAGTGTTGTAGGGCGTTAGGGGAGGTGTTGGTGCGTGCTACGTGCTCCTGGTGATGTGTGGAGCACGATGGTGTGCTCGGTTGGGCGCTACGGCGACCGTGGCCACGACGGCGACATCGTCGGCGGCGTGGAGCTCTCGGCCGAGGTGGGGCTAGGGCCTAGAGGTCGGGAGAGACCAGGGGAGAAGGGGGAAACGACTCGGAGGCTCACCGCGGTTGCAGTGGGCGTCGAAGCGGGCTCGGGGACGCGCTGAAGACGACGAATTTGACGGCGACGGTGGTCGGAGTCCGAAGAGGGGAACGGCGACGTGGCGGCGATGCAGGGCTTCCGGGGAGCTGTGGAGCGGTGGGGAGGAAGAGGGAGTAGTGGCGGAGCTTCTGAGCTAGTCGGGGGAGCGAGGGGTGGCCGGAGACGACTGCTACGGCGAACGGTGGCGACGGTGGTGTTCGGCCGTGTGAGAGAGAGAGCGAGGGAGAGGAAGGAGAGAGCCGGGGAGAGTGAGAGAGAGAGCAGGGGGAGAGGCGTGGCGTCGTCCAGGGCATCGAGCGAGGAGGGGAGGCCAGGCAAGCAGGCGAGCAGGTGGCGTGGCGCGGTGGCGCGCGCGCGCGCCGGCCACACTCCCCTCCCTCTGTCTGGACGAAGACGACAGAGGAGGGAGGTGGGCTGGGCTGGCTGGGCCAGCCAGCTGGCTGGGCCGCATAGTGGAGGAGCCCAGGTAGGTTTTCCCCCTTTTCTTTCTGTTTTCTGTTTATTTAATATATCTGCAACTTTGTTGAATTAAATAAAATACCTAGGCAACTTCAAAAATCACCAAACTATTCCTGGCCCATAGTTGGATTATTTCCAACATGAAACATTTTAGTTTGGAGATATTTGAGCATTTAAATATTTTATATTATTTTAAATGCCCAAATTCAAATAACTATGATTTAATTCAAAAACCCTAAGATGGCCTAGGAAAATGTGCACCATTTTTGGCAGAGGTTCTGAACCAAGACAAAAATGATGGGCATTTTAGAAGGGCATTTCAGGTTCATTGAAAAATTATTTTAGTAACCCTAGTTGGTTTCAGAGGGGACTGGGGGTTCTGTCATCCCCATTTCAAGTTTCTGATGAATGAGTAAACATGATGCAACACTCTAATGCATGACTAGCTAGGGTGTGAC
>NC_057794.1:112220219-112231594 GCF_018294505.1 Triticum aestivum | reverse complement strand
TGCAAGATGATCATCCGTATGACATGGTAGATACAGAAACTGCTTCTTTTATTCCATCGTCATACACACCATACAGGGTTTAGTACAAGACCAAACAAGTACTATTACGGTGAAAAGAGGATTACATCTCATCGGAGGCATTCCAAGCTCCTATACATTATTTTTCTACATCTCCGGAAAGAGTACAAACTAGGTCATATCCCACGAGTCACGCAGGACGATAGACGACACGGCTAGTGCGAACTAGTGATACTACCCCTAATTCAGACCGATCCGTAGTAGTCCTCATAGAAGTCACCTCCATAGCCTGGAAGTTCAACATGATCATCCGGAAACAGACGGTCTCGCGGAGCTTGTGGACCATAAGGGCTAGGATGAGGCCTTGGACCAACAAACGGTGGCCTGCGGGGACCGCGAGGTGGGGTGATGCCTCCTACATCACGCCAAACCATCACGTCTGGCAGAGCAGATCTCACAGGATAGAGATCGCGCATATCTGAGAATCCAGCTTGCACCGCCGGTGCGAACCGAGTCAAAGTGGCCCAGTGGTCAGCACAGGTATTGAAGAGCTCTAACCTTAAGGCCCGATTTTCACGGTCCTTATCCTCGAGCATCTCAGCAGTGGTGCGAGTCCGTGAATCCTCCTGAGTGGAGTCAGCATAGACAGCCTGGAGATATCCTTGTGCTCCCGGAAGTGATCCTGGCATATACCGGAAATCAGAGTCCCGAAATAAACCAGATCTGACTCGCATAATGGTCATCATAGAGTAGGCGGCGTCCTGCACAGCCATCTCAATAGTAACCCCGAGTCCATAGGAACAGTGAAGAGGCTCGGTAGATCCAGGATAAGATGGAAATATCCTGACAGTGCAGAGATACTGGCTTTGATTGAAGTCCCGGAATTGCTCCTCGACCGTATACTCAGGATACCAGCGGTATCCAGCCTCAGTCATTACCCTGACCAACTTGGCAGTATGGCCGGGTACATCTAGGCATCGAGTCAGGCGAACCACTTGATTAAGGTCGCGAGTGGCCATCTGAAAGCATAATCATAATGCAAAGGCATTAGAATTTCTAGCAAAATTTCGGCAGCATAACAGCTGTAAATGCTCAAAAAGGATTTTGAGACATTTGACAAAGGATTTCGTACACACTCAACATCATCATCTCAAAGTTCTGAAACCATGTTGGCAACATAATGTGGTAGTAGAGCTGAACTAGGCTTGTATCCATCAAACTTATAAGGTACTACTGATTAGTAACTCGTGATCCTGATAGAGAGAACAGATCCTAATTCCTTAACCCCCGGTGGAAGAATGGACTGACTCAGATGTCAGGACCCCGACTCGATGTCACATCGATCTAGCCGGTAACACTTCATATCACTTTGCGGCCTCACGCACGATATTCCCACGGGTGTCGCCTTACCTTTGCCCGGGACCGTTTGCGCCTTTTGGCTCACGTATATGATAGTGTCGCTAGCATCCATATGATAAAGAGCCCGGGCTGACATGACTAGTCGTAAACCCAAAGTGGCACAGACTTACAGGGACAGGCATCCATGACCCAGCTTCGAACGTGTCGGTCATCAGCAAGTGGGTCCGGGCTGTAGCACTGGGCTAGCAGGACTCCGGTAAACCGGGCTGTAGCGGGCTAACAGGACTCCGGTACTCAAAGCGTGACATTTCCCCGAAGGGACAGACACAGGAACGAAGAAGGACACATGCCGGCCAGCCTAAGTGTTCCAGAGCAGTAGCAAGCTACCATGGCTCAGCGGTAACACTAGGAGACATTTCCCGGTAAGAGAGGCTACTAAAGATAAACAACTAGATAGTCAGATCCCACACATACCAAGCATTTCAATCATACACACAATATGCTCGATATGTGCAAATACAACGAAGCATCACAACATGACTCTATGACACAAGTACTTTATTTAAGGCTCGGGGAGCCATACATATCATACACACAGGTACGGGTCTCACGACCCAACATACAAGTCATACAGTCATACAAGCCAACAGCGGAAGTACTTTGTCTGGGTACAGACAACTAGTAAAATAAAAGAGGCTTGGAAGCCTAACTATACTATGTGGTCCATCACAAGCTCAGGGTCACCACCTGGGTCTTTAGCCTACTCGTTGATGTCAACGTCTACATAGAACCCATCAGAAGGGGTTGCAGCGTCTTCTGTAAAAATGTAGATTATAGCAACATGAGTACAAAGGTACTCAGCAAGACTTACATCAGATCCTACATACATGCATAGTATCAAGAAGGGTCGGTGGAGTTATTGCAGCAAGCCAGCTTTGACTCTTGGCTAGACTACCCTACGATACTCCATTTGAAATAGTTTTGCGCACACGAGTCCACTACTCACCACTTCAATACACTACCGAGGATCCACCTCCGTCTTCCTACGGAAGAGCCATCCTCGGCACTCACACTTATCTTGAGGCTTTTAACAGTTTCCATTTACTTGTCTATGAACTGTATAGGCAACCAAGTAGTCCTTTACCGTGGACGCGGCTATTCGAATAGATCATGTTAACCCTGCAGGGGGTACTCCTTCATACACGCTCTCACCTCTTACCGTCGTTTACACGACATGTACTCGGCAACCTTCAAGCGGAAGCCCAACGTGGGTGTCGGCCACGACCTACCTAATCACCTAAGCTTACAGTCCAGGTTTATCGCCTATTCAGGTTCCATCCGCAGGGAGTCCGGCCGAGGTTTCCCATACGGCCCCGAACGATGTGAACAGGGTTCCCGAGATACCTAACGGGTATTCGGTACACCGTGCCACGTACCTACCGCATCACAGCCCACCCCTACGGTCAGCGCTGTCCACGGCCTCCAGTAGGCTACAAACACCAGAAACTACTTGCAACTCCTGGACGGAGAACTAGGGTGAATAAGAAGTCGAGAGGGTCCATTGGTTTCGGGCCCAATGCATGGTAGTAGCTGATTCTTAAATCACACATACAGATCTCAGTGCTTAAGGTCGGCCTCAATGAAACAACCCACCATGTACTCCTACATGGCCTCTCATCGATACCTTTACCAAATCGTGTTCACCACACCACTCTCATTACCGACATAATCATTTCACTCTAGCCCATCACCCAGATGAACCAGACCTGACACGACTCTAAGCATAGCAGGCATAGCAAGGTAGGAACAACACATACATATGGCTCAATCAACTCCTACACATGCTAGTGGGTTTCATCTAGTTACTGTGGCAATGACAGGTCATGCAGAGGAAATGGGTTCAACTACCGTAGCACACAGCAGTTTGAAACGCGTTGTCTTAATGCAGTAAAAGAGAGCAGGAGCGAGAACATGGGATTGTATCGATATGATCAAATGGTTGGTTGCTTGCCTGATGGTTCGTTGCACGGATACGGTTCTTCGTTAGGGTAATCACGGTACTCCTCGGGAACAGATCCTGTCGCAAAGGATACCGATACACAACATTACCAAACAATATGCAACAATATGATGCATGCATGGAACATGGCAATATGAGTGTGTTGGGCTAATGCAACTAAAGCCAGAAGTGTTTGAGCAAATTTGAATCAAAGATTCAAATTTCAAATTCAAATATGGCCTTTTAAAGTGCCTTTCCTTGTTCTGATTAAAACACCAATTTAACTTGTTTGGTCATGCATGAAAATAGTACAGATGGATAGATTGGATTTTTCTGATCATTTTTCATATATAATTTGTCCAATTTGGAGTTACAGAATAAAAGTTATGAATTTTTGAAGTTTAAATAATATTCTGAACTTCCTGATTTAATTTAAATCCAGAAATATCATTTACTGCGTCAGCCTGACATCACAGTGACATCAGCAGGTCAACAGAGCTGGCTCGGGTCAAACCTGACGTGTGGGGTCCACACGTCAGTGTCACAGGGGCTAATCCCGCGTTGACCCCGGGCTGGTTAGCTTTGACTAAGCCCTGGGCCCACTTGTCAGCGTCAGTAGGTGGTGGGTTAGTGGCTAATTAACTAGGCCACATCAGCTCGCCGGAGTTCTGGCCGGCGGCGACCAACAGTGCGGCGGCGATAGTGGTTTTGGTCGTTTCGGCCACCAAACGGACCGCGGAGATCACCGGAGTGAAGCTGAGGACGACCCGCGGCTCTTGGCGGAGTCCGTTGGGGTCGGGGTGGCCGGAGTTGACGGCGGTGAGCTCGGTTGCGGCCGCCGGGGTTCGGTCGTGCACGGGAACGGTGCTGGAGCTCGAAGTCGAGCAAAGTGAGGCGCTAGGGATGCTCTACTGGGTTCTGTGAACGCGTTGGACTCGCCGGGGTGACCAAATGGTCACCGGAGCTGCATCGACGGCGAGCTCGGTGACGGCGGAGGTTCGGCTGTGGTGGAGATGAAGCTACGGTGAGGGATCGAGGGGGAGAAGAGGGGGAAACGGTGGCGTAGCTCACCGCGGTTGCAGTGGGCGTCGAAGCGGGCTCGGGGACGCGCTGGAGACGGCGAATTCGTCGGCGACGGTGGTCGGAGCCCGAAGAGGGGAACGGCGACGTGGCGGCGATGCAGGGCTTCCGGGGACTCGTGGAGCGGTGGGGAGGAAGAGGGAGTTGTGGCGGAGCTTCTGAGCTACTCGGGGGAGCGAGGGGTGGCCGGAGACAGTGGCTAAGGCGAACGGCGGCGACGGTGTGCTTCGGCCGAGAGCGAGAGAGAGCGAGGGAGAAACGGGGGAGAGTGAGCGAGAGCAGGGGGAATCGGGACGGGCTGCGGCGTCGTCCACGCGGCCAGGAGGGCGTCGGCAAGCAGGAGGTGGCCGCGCGGCCGCGCGCGCGCGAGCACGCAGCAGCTTCGGGGCGTGGGGAGGAAGACGACGGGGAGCTACAGTGCTGGGCTGGGTCGGTCGCTGGCTGGGCCGGCCGGCCGGCTGGGCCGCACAGGTAAGTCCTTCCCCTTTTATTTATTTTCTGTTTTCTGTTTTATTTAATACTTCTGCAAATTTGTTGAATTAATTAAAATACCTAGGCAACTCCAAAATTCACCAAACTACTCCTGGTCCATAGTTGGATTATTTCCAACATGAAACATTTTAGTTTGGAGATATTTGAGCATTTAAATATTTTATATAATTTTAAATGCCCAAATTCAAATAGTTATGATTTAATTCAAAAACCCTAGGATGGCCTAGGAAAATGTGCACCACTTTTGCAGAGGTTCTGAACCAAGACAAAAATGATGGGCATTTTAGAAGGGCATTTCAGGTTCATTGAAAATTATTTTAGTAACCCTAGTTGGTTTCAGAGGGGACTGGGGGTTCTGTCATCCCCATTTCAAGTTTCTGATGAAAGAGTAAACATGATGCAACACTCTAATGCATGACTAGCTAGGGTGTGACAACTCACCCCCACTCAAAAGAATCTCGTCCCGAGATTTGGGTTCCTCCGAGAAGAAGGCGGGATATTCGAGTCGAAGACGATCCTCCCTTTCCCAAGTTGCTTCATCTTTAGAATGATGCGACCATTGAACCTTGAGAAACTTGATATTATGACGTCGCGTGGTACGTTCGGTTTGATCGAGGATGCGAATGGGGTACTCTCGATATGTAAGATTATCTTGGAGATCAAGCGTTTCGTGGTCCACTTCACGGATAGGATCCGAGAAGCAACGCCTGAGTTGAGAAACGTGGAAGACATCGTGAACTCTGGAGAGGTGCGGAGGTAGTTCCAATTGGTAGGCAACTTCCCCTCGTTTGGCAAGAATGCGAAAAGGTCCAATGTAACGAGGAGCCAATTTGCCTTTGATACCGAAGCGATGGGTTCCCTTCAGAGGGGTGACCCGAAGATAAGCCTTCTCGTCAACCTCGAAAGTCATAGCCTTATGTTTTCGGTCGTATTGACTCTTTTGACGGGATTGGGCTGTTTTCAACTTTTCACGAACGATACGAACTTGTTCTTCTGCTTCCTGAATCATATCCGGGCCAAAGAATTGTCTTTCCCCGGTCTCTGACCAGTTAAGGGGTGTTCGACATCGTCGTCCATAGAGAACTTCAAAAGGGGCTTTACCCAAGCTAGATTGATAGCTGTTGTTGTAAGCGAATTCGGCAAATGGAAGGCACTTCTCCCAGTCCATTCCGAACGAGATAACAGAGGCTCGAAGCATGTCTTCTAGAATTTGGTTGACGCGTTCCACTTGACCACTTGACTGAGGGTGGAAAGCGGTGCTAAAAGAAAGACGAGTTCCCATAGCATTTTGGAAGCTTTCCCAAAATCGAGAGGTGAAAAGACTTCCTCGATCCGAATTGATTTCCAAAGGAACACCATGGAGGGACACTATCCGGGAGATGTATAAGTCTGCTAGTTGACTAGCGATTATACTCTCACGAACAGGTAAGAAATGAGCTACTTTGGAAAGACGATCGACCACGACGAAAATAGCATTATTCCCTCTTTTGGTTCTGGGAAAACCGGTAATGAAATCCATACCAATTTTATCCCATTTCCATTCAGGAATAGCTAAGGGTTGAAGGGTGCCAGCAGGCCGTTGATGCTCTGCTTTTACACGACGACAGACGTCGCAGTTAGCAATATACTGAGCAATTTCTCTCTTCATCCTAGTCCACCAGAACCTCTGGCGTAGGTCCTGATACATCTTAGTACTACCGGGATGAATGGTGAGAGGAGATTCATGAGCTTCCTTAAGGATTAATCGCCTTAAGTTGCGCACCTTGGGAACCACTAGTCGATCCCCGAAGTATACGACTCCTTGATCATTAACGGAGAAACAATTCGCAACTCCTTTCTGAATGTTCCTCTTGATGCGGGAGATTCCCGGATCTACCTTCTGTGCTTTGATAATTTGATCCGTAAGGGTAGGTTTTGCCACCAAGGTGGAGAGAAAACCTTGAGGAACAATGTGAAGGTTAAGCTTTCGAAATTCCTCATGGAGAAGCGGTTGACTTTGTTGTAACATCAGGTTGTTACAATAAGATTTACGACTTAACACATCAGCCATGACGTTGGCTTTCCCTGGGGTATAGGTTATTCCTAGGTCGAAGTCAGTGATCAATTCAACCCAACGTCTTTGCCTGAGATTCAAATCCGGTTGGGTGAAAATATACTTCAGACTTTGGTGATCAGTGAATATTTCGCAACGATTACCGAGGAGGTAATGTCGCCAGGTCTTAAGTGCATAGACTACGGCTGCAAGTTCTAGATCATGAGTAGGATAATTCTCCTCATGTGGGTGCAATTGCCGTGAAGCGTAAGCAATTACGTGTCGATCTTGCATGAGAATGCAACCTAGTCCTTGTCGCGAGGCGTCGCAGTAGATAACAAAGTCCTTGGAGAAATCTGGCGGTACCAGCACAGGAGCAGAGGTCAGGCGTCTTTTCAGTTCCTGAAAGCTGTGCTCACATTGTGGAGTCCATTCGAACTTCTTATCTTTCTTGAGGAGTTCAGTTAGAGGTTTAGCAACTTTGGAGAAGTTCTCGACAAAGCGACAGCAATAGCTCGCTAAGCCCAGAAAACTCCGAACTTGCTTGACCGATTCGGGTGGAGTCCAGTTAAGGACGGCTTGAACTCGCTCAGGGTTAACAGCAATACCTTTACCAGATATTACATGACCCAGGTAGGTCACTTCTGACAACCAGAATTCACATTTCGAAAATTTGGCATAAAGGCGATGCTCTCGAAGTTTCTTCAACACTAGCCTTAGATGTTCGGCATGTTC
The DNA here is from genome assembly GCF_018294505.1 of Triticum aestivum. Taxonomy (NCBI): domain Eukaryota; kingdom Viridiplantae; phylum Streptophyta; class Magnoliopsida; order Poales; family Poaceae; genus Triticum; species Triticum aestivum. Next base: position 112,223,879 of record NC_057794.1, on the reverse strand, counting down.
TTCCTCGTTCTTGGAGTATATGAGTATATCATCGAGATAAACTACGACGAATTTATCCAAATACTCCATGAAGATTGAGTTCATTAACCGAGAAAAGGTGGCTGGAGCGTTGGTTAAACCGAAGGACATGACGGTGTACTCGTATTGGCCATAACGAGTAACAAAGGCCGTTTTAGGAATGTCCCCGTTTCTGATTTTGATTTGATGGTAGCCCAACCTCAAATCCATCTTGGAGAAGACTGAAGATCCAGCGAGCTGATCATACAGGTCGTTGATCCTGGGAAGTGGATATTTGTTCTTGATCGTGACCAAATTGACAGGTCGGTAATCTACAACCATCCAGTCCGTACCATCCTTCTTCTTAACGAATAGGACGGGGCAAGCCCACGGAGATGAACTGGGGCGGATGAAACCCTTTTTCAAGGATTCATCGAGTTGTTTCTTAAGCTCGGCTAGTTCTAGGGGTGCCATCTTATAAGGCCTTCTAGCAATCGGAACGGTTCCGGGGATGAGGTCTATTACAAACTCAACATCCCTGTCAGGTGGAACCCCTGGCAATTCTTCTGGAAAGACATCCGGAAAATCACGGACTACCGGAACGTCCTCAAGGTCTGGTAAAGGGCTGGCGTTAAGAGAATATAATTGTCGCTTGGCTATTCGAGTCAAAACATTGACTATCTTCCCCGAAGGATGGGTGAGTTGAACGGTCCTAGAGAAGCAATCAATTTTGGCTTGATGAGCTGACATCCAGTCCATACCCAAAATGATATTAATATCTGAAGATTTAAGGGCTATCAAAGATGCGAGAAAAACAAGTCTGTCGACTTGGATTTCATTTCCATGGCTTACTCTAGAAGTTTGCCATTTGGATCCCGGAGTATGAATTACCATGGAGGATGGCAAGTCACAGAATGCAACGTTATGCAAACGAGCATAATTTTCAGATATAAAAGAATGAGAGGCTCCTGTATCGAAAAGAACAGATGCCGGGTGGCAATTAACAAGAAGCGTACCGAGAACGACGTTGGGGTCCTCTTGAGCTTCTTCGGCAGAGATACAGTTGACATGGCCACGTGAAGCGGTGACCGGTTTAGCATGAAAGACTTTTCCTGTCGGCTTGCCACGGCCAACAGCTTTAGCAGATTGATTGGGGTTGGTCTGGGGACACTCACGCATATAATGACCAGATTCCCCACACTTGAAACAAGTCACGGAACTGGTACGTGGAGGAGCATTATTGGTTGGACCCCCATAGGGCTTAGCTGGAGCAGACTGTTGAGCGGGGCGAGGCGCCTGGAAAGATGGCCTCGGTGTGAACCTGGGTGGCAAGGCGGTGTTGGGTACCCACACGCGGCGCTTCTGAGGACCAGCACCGGATGAGGAACCCATGTCACGTCCGTGCTTGCGTGTTGCGTCATAGTCAGTCTGACTAGTTTCAGCACTGATGGCTTTGTTGACAAGTTTCGAGAAGGATGTGCACTCATGCAGACGGAGGTCGCGGCGAAGCTCAGGACTAAGGCCCTTGCGGAACCTTGCTTGCTTCTTGGCATCAGTAGACACTTCCTCAGTTGCATATCGGGCGAGCTTACCAAACTCTCTGCTATAGGCATCCACAGAAAGTCGGCCTTGGGTGAAATTGCAAAATTCTTCACGCTTACGGTCCATGAGACCCTCCGGAATGTGATGTTCACGGAAAGCCTCGCTGAACTCAGCCCAAGTAGTGACATGGCCTGCTGGGCGCATAGCTCCATAATTCTCCCACCATAGACTGGCGGGGCCTTCAAGATGATATGCGGCAAAGGTGACCTTGTCAGCCTCCGCTACCAGCGCGGAACGCAGTTTGTGAGAGATACTGCGAAGCCAGTCATCAGCGTCGAGAGGTTCGACGGAGTGGTGGAACATGGGTGGATGCAATTTGATAAAATCGCTGAGTGACACCACGTTAGCCCTCTGATGGTGTGCTGTATTCTGTTCAATACGCTCCAACAAACGGTTTGTCTCCCGCTTGTTTCTCTCAGCTTCCATCATCACCTCGGCTAGTGAAGGAGGATGAGGCAGATTTTCATTCCTGGCTTCACTGCCTTCGGCCTGCTCTTGAGAAGCAGGGTTGGCGCGCGTGTTGACCATCCTAGGTAAACAAGACAATGATTTAGTCAGAATGATAAAATTCCGACATAGGATACATAATGCAAGGAATAACTCGGAATGCAAGATGATCATCCGTATGACATGGTAGATACAGAAACTGCTTCTTTTATTCCATCGTCATACACACCATACAAGGTTTAGTACAAGACCAAACAAAGTACTATTACGGTGAAAAGGGATTACATCTCATCGGAGGCATTCCAAACTCCTATACATTATTTTTCTACAACTCCGGAAAGAGTACAAACTAGGTCATATCCCACGAGTCACGCGGAACGACAGACGACACAGCTAGTGCGAACTAGGGATACTATCACTAACTCAGACCGATCCGTAGTAGTCCTCATAAAAGTCACCTCCATAGCCTGGAAGCTCAACATGTTCATCCGGAAACAGACGATCTCGCGGAGCTTGTGGACCATAGGGGCTAGGATGAGGCCTTGGACCAACAAACGGTGGCCTGCGGGGACCGCGAGGTGGGGTGATGCCTCCTACATCACGCCAAACCATCACGTCTGGCAGAGCAGATCTCACAGGATAGAGATCGCGCATATCTGAATATCCAGCTTGCACCGCCGGTGCGAACCGAGTCAAAGTGGCCCAGTGGTCAGCACGGGTATTGAAGAGCTCTAACCTTAAGGCCCGATTTTCACGGTCCTTATCCTCGAGCATCTCAGCAGTGGTGCAAGTTCGTGAATCCTCCTGAGTGGAATCAGCATAAATAGCTTGGAGATATCCTTGTGCTCCCGGAAGTGATCCTGGCATATACCGGAAATCAGAGTCCCGAAATAACCTAGATCTGACTCGCATAATGGTCATCATGGAGTAGGCGGCATCCTGCACAGCCATCTCGATAGTAACCCCGAGTCCATAGGAGCAGTGAAGAGGCTCAGTGGATCCATGATAAGATGGAAATATCCTGACAGTGCAGAGATACTGGCTTTGATTAAAATCTCGGAATTGCTCTTCGACCGTGTACTCAGGATACCAGCGGTATCCAGCCTCAGTCATTACCCTGACCAACTTAGCAGTATGGCCGGGTACATCTAGGCATCGAGTCAGGCGAACCACTTGATTGAGGTCGCGAGTGGCCATCTGAAAGCACAATTATAATGCAAAGGCATTAGAATTTCTAGCAAAATTTCGGCAGCATAACAGCTGTAAATGCTCAAAAAGGATATTGAGACATTTGACAAAGGATTTCGTACACACTCAACATCATCACATCAAGTCTTGAAACCATTTCTACAACATAATGTGGTAGTAGAACTGAGCTAGGCTGATAACCATCAAACTTATAAGGTACTACTGATTAGTAACACGTGAACCTGATAGAGAGAACAGATCCTAATTCCTTAACCCCCGATGGAAGAATGGACTGACTCAGATCAGAAAGTCACAAGATATAAGGAGTAAAAAGAGCCTTACGTTCCATCCCACAAGCAATTCCCCTACATATAACTAAAGAATTTCTAGACTCAACATCGACCAGTTTGGCTTGGAGAACCTACA
>NC_057794.1:112043612-112218545 GCF_018294505.1 Triticum aestivum | reverse complement strand
CGCGTTGTCTTAATGCAGTAAAAGAGAGCAGGAGCGAGAACATGGGATTGTATCGATATGATCAAATGGTTGGTTGCTTGCCTGATGGTTCGTTGCACGGATACGGTTCTTCGTTAGGGTAATCACGGTACTCCTCGGGAACAGATCCTGTCGCAAAGGATACCGATACACAACATTACCAAACAATATGCAACAATATGATGCATGCATGGAACATGGCAATATGAGTGTGTTGGGCTAATGCAACTAAAGCCAGAAGTGTTTGAGCAAATTTGAATCAAAGATTCAAATTTCAAATTCAAATATGGCCTTTTAAAGTGCCTTTCCTTGTTCTGATTAAAACACCAATTTAACTTGTTTGGTCATGCATGAAAATAGTACAGATGGATAGATTGGATTTTTCTGATCATTTTTCATATATAATTTGTCCAATTTGGAGTTACAGAATAAAAGTTATGAATTTTTGAAGTTTAAATAATATTCTAAACTTCCTGATTTAATTTAAATCCAGAAATATCATTTACTGCGTCAGCCTGACATCACAGTGACATCAGCAGGTCAACAGAGCTGGCTCGGGTCAAACCTGACGTGTGGGGTCCACACGTCAGTGTCACAGGGGCTAATCCCGCGTTGACCCCGGGCTGGTTAGCTTTGACTAAGCCCTGGGCCCACTTGTCAGCGTCAGTAGGTGGTGGGTTAGTGGCTAATTAACTAGGCCACGTCAGCTCGCCGGAGTTCTGGCCGGCGGCGACCAACAGTGCGGCGGCGATAGTGGTTTTGGTCGTTTCGGCCACCAAACGGACCGCGGAGATCACCGGAGTGAAGCTGAGGACGACCCGCAGCTCTTGGCGGAGTCCGTTGGGGTCGGGGTGGCCGGAGTTGACGGCGGTGAGCTCGGTTGCGGCCGCCGGGGTTCGGTCGTGCACGGGAACGGTGCTGGAGCTCGAAGTCGAGCAAAGTGAGGCGCTAGGGATGCTCTACTGGGTTCTGTGAACGCGTTGGACTCGCCGGGGTGACCAAATGGTCACCGGAGCTGCATCGACGGCGAGCTCGGCGACGGCGGAGGTTCGGCCGTGGTGGAGATGAAGCTACGGTGAGGGATCGAGGGGGAGAAGAGGGGGAAACGGTGGCGTAGCTCACCGCGGTTGCAGTGGGCGTCGAAGCGGGCTCGGGGACACGCTGGAGATGGCGAATTCGTCGGCGACGGTGGTCGGAGCCCGAAGAGGGGAACGGCGACGTGGCGGCGATGCAGGGCTTCCGGGGACTCGTGGAGCGGTGGGGAGGAAGAGGGAGTTGTGGCGGAGCTTCTGAGCTACTCGGGGGAGCGAGGGGTGGCCGGAGACAGTGGCTAAGGCGAACGGCGGCGACGGTGTGCTTCGGCCGAGAGCGAGAGAGAGCGAGGGAGAAACGGGGGAGAGTGAGCGAGAGCAGGGGGAATCGGGACGGGCTGCGGCGTCGTCCACGCGGCCAGGAGGGCGTCGGCAAGCAGGAGGTGGTCGCGCGGCCGCGCGCGCGCGAGCACGCAGCAGCTTCGGGGCGTGGGGAGGAAGACGACGGGGAGCTACAGTGCTGGGCTGGGTCGGTCGCTGGCTGGGCCGGCCGGCCGGCTGGGCCGCACAGGTAAGTCCTTCCCCTTTTATTTATTTTCTGTTTTCTGTTTTATTTAATACTTCTGCAAATTTGTTGAATTAATTAAAATACCTAGGCAACTCCAAAATTCACCAAACTACTCCTGGTCCATAGTTGGATTATTTCCAACATGAAACATTTTAGTTTGGAGATATTTGAGCATTTAAATATTTTATATAATTTTAAATTCCCAAATTCAAATAGTTATGATTTAATTCAAAAACCCTAGGATGGCCTAGGAAAATGTGCACCACTTTTGCAGAGGTTCTGAACCAAGACAAAAATGATGGGCATTTTAGAAGGGCATTTCAGGTTCATTGAAAATTATTTTAGTAACCCTAGTTGGTTTCAGAGGGGACTGGGGGTTCTGTCATCCCCATTTCAAGTTTCTGATGAAAGAGTAAACATGATGCAACACTCTAATGCATGACTAGCTAGGGTGTGACATCAGATCAGAATGTCATAAGATATAAGGAGTAAAAAGAACCTTACGTTCCAACCCACAAACAATTCCCCTACATATAACTAAAGAATTTCTAGACTCAACATCGACCAGTTTGGCTTGGAGAACCTACAGGCAGTCCTGCTCTGATGCCAACGCTGTCAGGCCCCCGACTCGATGTCACATCGATCTAGCTGGTAACAACTCATATCACTTTGCGGCCTCACGCACGGTATCCCCACGGGTGTCGTCTTACCTTTTCCCGGGACCGTTTGCGCCTTTTGGCTCACGTATATGATAGTGTCGCTAGCATCCATATGATAAAGAGCCCGGGCTGACATGACTAGTCGTAAACCTAAAGTGGCACAGACTTACAGGGACAGGCATCCATGACCCAGCTTCGAACGTGTCGGTCATCAGCAAGTGGGTCCGGGCTGTAGCACTGGGCTAGCAGGACTCCGGTAAACCGGGCTGTAGCGGGCTAACAGGACTCCGGTACTCAAAGCGTGACATTTCCCCGAAGGGACAGACACAGGAACGAAGAAGGACACATGCCGGCCAACCTGAGTGTTCCAGAGCAGTAGCAAGCTACCATGGCTCAGCGGTAACACTAGGAGACATTTCCCGGTAAGAGAGGCTACTAAAGATAAACAACTAGATAGTCAGATCCCACACATACCAAGCATTTCAATCATACACACAATATGCTCGATATGTGCAAATACAACGAAGCATCACAACATGACTCTATGACACAAGTACTTTATTTAAGGCTCAGGGAGCCATACATATCATACACACAGGTACGGGTCTCACGACCCAACATACAAGTCATACAGTCATACAAGCCAACAGCGGAAGTAACTTGTCTGAGTACAGACAACTAGTAAAATAAAAGAGGCTTGGAAAGCCTAGCTATACTACGTGGTCCATCACAAGCTCACGGTCACCACCTGGGTCTTTAGCCTACTCGTTGATGTCAACGTCTACATAGAACCCATCAGAAGGGGTTGCAGCGTCTTCTGTAAAAAAATGTAGATTATAGCAACATGAGTACAAAGGTACTCAGCAAGACTTACATCAGACCCTACATACATGCAGAGTATCAAGAAGGGTTGGTGGAGTTATTGCAGCAAGCTAGCTTTGACTCTTGGCTAGACTATCCTACGATACTCCAACTTGAAATGTTTTGCACACACGAGTCCACTACTCACCACTTCAATACACTACCGAGGATCCACCTCCGTCTTCCTACGGAAGAGCCATCCTCGGCACTCACACTTATCTTGAGGCTTTTAGTAGTTTCCATTTACTTGTCTATGAACTGTATAGGCAACCAAGTAGTCCTTTACCGCGGACGCAGCTATTCGAATAGATCATGTTAACCCTGCAGGGGTGTACTCCTTCATACACGCTCTCACCACTTATCGTCGTTTACACGACATGTACTCGGCAACCTTCAAGCGGAAGCCCAACGTGGGTGTCGGCCACGACCTACCTAATCACCTAAGCCTCCAGTCCAGGTTTATCGCCTATTCAGGTTCCATCCGCAGGGAGTCCGGCCGAGGTTTCCCATACGGCCCCGAACGATGTGAACAGGGTTCCCGAGATACCTAACGGGTATTCGGTACACCCGGTCACGTACCTACCGCATCACAGCCCACCCCTACGGTCAGCGCTGTCCACGGCCTCCAGTAGGCTACAAACACCAGAAACTACTTGCAACTCCTGGACGGAGAACTAGGGTGAATAAGAAGCCGAGAGGGTCCATTGGTTTCGGGCCCAATGCATGGTAGTAGCTGATTCTTAAATCACACATACAGATCTCAGTGCTTAAGGTCGGCTTCAATGAAACAACCCACCATGTACTCCTACATGGCCTCTCATCGATACCTTTACCAAATCGTGTTCATCACACCACTCTCATTACCGACATAATCATTTCACTCTAGCCCATCACCCAGATGAACCAGACCTGACACGACTCTAAGCATAGCAGGCATAGCAAGGTAGGAACAACACATACATATGGCTCAATCAACTCCTACACATGCTAGTGGGTTTCATCTAGTTACTGTGGCAATGACAGGTCATGCAGAGGAAATGGGTTCAACTACCGTAGCACACAGCAGTTTGAATCGCGTTGTCTTAATGCAGTAAAAGAGAGCAGGAGCGAGATCATGGGATTGTATCGATATGATCAAATGGTTGGTTGCTTGCCTGATGGTTCGATGCTCGGATAAGATTCTTCGTTAGGGTAATCACGGTACTCCTCGGAGACAAATCCTGTCGCAAAGGACACCGATACACAAGCATCACCAAACAATGTGCAACAATATGATGCATGCATGAAACATGGCAATATGAGTGTGTTGGGCTAATGCAACTAAAACCAGAGGGGTTTGAACAAATTTGAATCAAAGATTCAAATTTCAAACTCAAATATGGCCTCTTTAAGTGCTTTTCCTTATTCTGCTTGAAACATCAATTTAACTTGTTTGGTCATGCATGAAAATGGTACAGATGGATAGATTGGATTTTTCTGATCATTTTTCATATATAATTTGTCCAATTTGGAGTTACAGAATAAAAGTTATGAATTTTTGAAGTTTGAATAATATTCTGGAATTTCCTGATTTAATTTAAATCCAGAAATTCAATTACTGCGTCAGCCTGACGTCAGTGTGACGTCAGCAGGTCAACTGCGGCTGGCTGAAGTCAAACCTGACGTGTGGGGCCCACACGTCAGTGACAGGGGGGTTAACCAGGTTTAAATTAATCCTAATTACTAATTAGTGGCGCTGGGGCCCACTGTCAGTGTTAGGGGGGGTTGACTAACAGTAGTTAGCGCTAACCTAACCACCTGGCCGACAGGGCCCACGCGTCAGTGACCCTGGGGGGTCAAACCCCAGGTCGGACAAGTCAAACCCCACCGGCGACATGACGCCGGCGAGGTCCGAGACGGCGGCGAGAGTGCTTTTTGCCATTCCGGCAACCAAATGGACGGCGGAAGGCATCTACGTGTTGCTGAGGTTGAGCCGCGGCTATTGGTGATGGTGGTTGGGCTCGGGGTGGCCGGAGTTGACGGCGGCGAGCTCGGCTGCGGCGGCCGGAGTTCGGGTGCGGTCGGGATCAGTGTTGTAGGGCGTTAGGGGAGGTGTTGGTGCGTGCTACATGCTCCTGGTGATGTGTGGAGCACGATGGTGTGCTCGGTTGGGCGCTACGGCGACCGTGGCCACGACGGCGACATCGTCGGCGGCGTGGAGCTCTCGGCCGAGGTGGGGCTAGGGCCTAGAGGTCGGGAGAGACCAGGGGAGAAGGGGGAAACGACTCGGAGGCTCACCGCGGTTGCAGTGGGCGTCGAAGCGGGCTCGGGGACGCGCTGAAGACGACGAATTTGACGGCGACGGTGGTCGGAGTCCGAAGAGGGGAACGGCGACGTGGCGGCGATGCAGGGCTTCCGGGGAGCTGTGGAGCGGTGGGGAGGAAGAGGGAGTAGTGGCGGAGCTTCTGAGCTAGTCGGGGGAGCGAGGGGTGGCCGGAGACGACTGCTACGGCGAACGGTGGCGACGGTGGTGTTCGGCCGTGTGAGAGAGAGAGCGAGGGAGAGGAAGGAGAGAGCCGGGGAGAGTGAGAGAGAGAGCAGGGGGAGAGGCGTGGCGTCGTCCAGGGCATCGAGCGAGGAGGGGAGGCCAGGCGAGCAGGTGGCGTGGCGCGGTGGCGCGCGAGCGCGCCGGCCACACTCCCCTCCCTCTGTCTTGACGAAGACGACAGAGGAGGGAGGTGGGCTGGGCTGGCTGGGCCAGCCAGCTGGCTGGGCCGCACAGTGGAGGAGCCCAGGTAGGTTTTCCCCCTTTTCTTTCTGTTTTCTGTTTATTTAATATATCTGCAACTTTGTTGAATTAAATAAAATACCTAGGCAACTTCAAAAATCACCAAACTATTCCTGGCCCATAGTTGGATTATTTCCAACATGAAACATTTTAGTTTGGAGATATTTGAGCATTTAAATATTTTATATTATTTTAAATGCCCAAATTCAAATAACTATGATTTAATTCAAAAACCCTAAGATGGCCTAGGAAAATGTGCACCATTTTTGGCAGAGGTTCTGAACCAAGACAAAAATGATGGGCATTTTAGAAGGGCATTTCAGGTTCATTGAAAAATTATTTTAGTAACCCTAGTTGGTTTCAGAGGGGACTGGGGGTTCTGTCATCCCCATTTCAAGTTTCTGATGAATGAGTAAACATGATGCAACACTCTAATGCATGACTAGCTAGGGTGTGACAGTAAGCTTGCTAGACGGTGATGGGTTGGATGAGATTTATCATGTAATCGAGTTAGTTTTGTTAGGGTTTGATCCCTAGTATCCATTATGTTCTGAGATTGATGTTGCTATGACTTTGCTATGCTTAATGCTTTTCACTAGGGCCCGAGTGCCATGATTTCAGATCTGAACCTATTATGTTTTCATCAATATATGAGAGTTCTTGATCCTATCTTGCAAGTCTATAGTCACCTATTATGTGTTATGATCCGTTAACCCCGAAGTGACAATAATCGGGATACTTACCGGTGATGATCCTAGTTTGAGGAGTTAATGTATTCACTATGTGTTAATGCTTTGTTCCGGTACTCTATTAAAAGGAGGCCTTAATATCCCTTAGTTTCCGTAAGGACCCCGCTGCCACGGGAGGGTAGGACAAAAGATGTCATGCAAGTTCTTTTCCATAAGCACGTATGACTATATTCAGAATACATGCCTACATTACATTGACGAATTGGAGCTAGTTCTGTGTCACCCTATGTTATGACTGTTACATGATGAACCGCATCCGGCATAATTATCCATCATTGATCCGATGCCTACGAGCTTTCCATATACTGGTTTATGCTTATTTACTTTCCCGTTGCTATTGTTACAATCACTACAAAATACCAAAAGCATTACTTTGCTTTTGTTACTCTTTTGTTACCGTTACCATCACTATCATATTACTTTGCTACTAAACACTTTGCTGCAGATACTAAGTTTCCAGGTGTGGTTGAATTGACAACTCAGCTGCTAATACTTGAGAATATTCTTTGGCTCCCCTTGTGTCGAATCAATAAATTTGGGTTGAATACTCTACCCTCGAAAGCTGTTGCGATCCCCTATACTTGTGGGTTATCAAGACTAATTTCTGGCGCCGTTGCCGGGGAGCATAGCTCTATTCTTTGAGTCACTTGGGATTTATATCTGCTGAACACTATGAAGAATTTGAAAGACGCTAAGACAACAATTTATCCCTCAACTACGAGGGGAGGTAAGGAACTGCCATCTAGCTCTGCACTTGATTCACCTTCTGTTATGAGTAAGCTTGCGACACCTAAACCTGCTTCTGCTATTCGTTCTGATATGTCGCCTGTTATTGATGATGTTACTTCTGCTATACATGATACTTATGATGAAACTACCTCTATGCCTGATACTACTATGCCACTTAGTGATTTTCTCGAGGAACGACTTGCTAGGGCTAAAGAGATTGAAAATATTGAATCTGATTATGAGGATGAAAGTGATGATGAAGAATCACTTGTTATTCCTGAGGGTTATTTATTTGATCAAGAAGCTTCTTTAGCTATTTTAGCTTGCAAAGATAGATATGAACTCAAAAGGTTATTAGCTAAATGGAATAAGCAATCTCTAAATGCTAGGATGAGACCTGACCTTGCTTTTGCTACTTCACCTATTTGTGTTGGTGATGAGGATTATGAATTCTCTGTTGATCCTGATATAATTACTTTGGTTGAATCTGGTCCTTTTCATGGCTATGAATCTGAAACTGTTGTAGCACATCTTACTAAATTAAATGATATAGCTACCCTGTTCACTAATGATGAGAGATCTCGCTACTTTTATATCCTTAAAATATTTCCGTTCTCATTAAAGGGTGATGCTAAGATATGGTTTAATTCTCTTGATCCTGGTTGTGTGCGTAGTCCCCAGGATATGATTTACTACTTCTCTGCTAAATATTTCCCTGCTCATAAGAAACAAGCTGCTTTAAAGGAAATATACAACTTTGTGCAAATTAAAGAAGAGAGTCTCCCACAAGCTTGGGGGATGCTTCTCAAGTTACTTAATGCTTTGCCTGATCATCCTCTTAAGAAAAATGAAATACTTGATATCTTTTATAATGGACTAACCGATGCTTCCAGAGATTACCTGGATAGTTGTGTTGATTCTCTTTTCACGGAAAGAACACCGGATGAAGCTGAAATCTTATTGAATAATATGTTGACAAATGACAATAATTGGGCACCTCCTGAGCCAACTCCTGCTCCAATTAATTATCCTATTCCTAAACCAACTCCGAAGAAGAGAGGTGTTCTATTTCTCAGTTCCGAAGATATGCAAGAGGCAAAGAAATCTATGAAAGAAAAATGTATTAAAGCTGAAGATGTTAAGAATTTGCCTCCTATTGAAGAAATACATGGTCTTAATTTACTGCCTGCTAAAGAAACATATGATCTTAATCCTCTATTTATTGAAGAACCTCCAGACCTCGATAACCCGACACAGGTAGTAAAGGTAAATTCTCTCTATAGATATGACAAAGCTGAAATCCCTCCTACTAAAACTGCTAGTCAATGCTTGGATGAGTTTGATAATTTTATGTTTAAGCAAGAAGACTTCAATGCTTATTTTGGTAGACAATTAAAACAAGATGCTGATATGATTAAATACTTGGGTGATTAGATGGCTAATATTAGAGGTGAACTTAAACTTAGTAGTAAACATGCTTCCATGGTTACCACTCAAGTAGAATAAGTACTTAAAGCTCAAAAAGAATTGCTCAATGAGATGAATAGTAAGAAAAATAATTATGTTGTTAAAGTGGCTACTAGAACTGGTAGAATGACTCAAGAACCTTTGTATCCTGAAGGCCACCCTAAGAAAATTGAGCAAGATTCTCAGAGAAATAATATTGATGCACCTAGTTCTTCTAAAAAGAAGAAAAATAAAAATGATAGAACTGTGCAAACTTCTAGTGAACCTATTGCTGAACCACCTGATAATCCAAATGATATCTCTATGTCTGATGCTGAAACACAATCTGGCAATGAACATGAAACTAATGAAAATGTTAATCATGATGTTCATAATGATGCTCAACCTAGTAATGATAATGATGTAGAAATTGAACGTGCTGTTGATCTTGATAACCCACAATCAAAGAATCAACGTTATGATAAGAAAGACTTTGTTGCTAGGAAACATGGTAAAGAAAGAGAGCCTTAGGTTCAGAAACCCATGCCTTTTCCTCCCAAACCATCCAAGAAAAAGGATGATGAGGATTTTGAGCGCTTTGCTGAAATGATTAGACCTATCTTTTTGCGTATGCGATTAACTGATATGCTCAAAACTAATCCTTATGCTAAGTACATGAAAGATATTATTACAAATAAAAGAAAGATACCGGAAGCTGAAATTTCCACCATGCTTACTAATTATACTTTTAAGGATGGAATACCAAAGAAACTTGGAGATCTAGGAGTACCTACTATAGCATGCTCCATTAAAAGAAACTATGTTAAAACTGCTTTATGCGATCTTGGAGCCAGTGTTAGTGCTATGCCTCTCTCTTTATATCGTAGACTTGACTTGAATAAGTTGACACCTACTGAAATATCTTTGCAAATGGCTGATAAATCAACTGCTATACCTGTCGATATTTGTGAGGATGTGCCTGTTGTAGTTGCAAACGTTACTATTTTAACGGACTTTGTTATTCTTGATATTCCCGAGGATGATAGTATGTCTATTATTCTTGGAAGACCTTTTCTTAATACTGCAGGGGCTATTATTGATTGCACTAAAGGCAATGACACTTTTCATGTTAATGGTAATGAGCATACGGTACACTTTCCGAGGAAACAACCTCAAGTTCATAGTATCAATTCTATCGGAAAAAGTCCATCAATTATATTTGGAGGTTTTGAATTTCCTCTTCCTACTGTCAAGAAGAAATACGATATACTTATTATTGGGGATGTGCATATCCCTGTTGAGGTAACCTAGTGTTATTCGAAATTTCTCCGGTTTCATGTTAATCGGAATGAGTTTGTTAACAAGACTTGATCAACCTTGTTAGTGGATTCCTTTTGATGAGCATGAGATGGATGAAACTAGAAGCACAACCTTTTGTACCCTCTCTATACTTTCTGTTATTTAGTTGAAATAAAGTGAAAATAAATATTTTTTGTCTGTTATCTGATTATCCGTGCAATATAAAAATACCTCAAAAATAAAAGTTCTCCAAATGCCCTGAAAATTAAATATGATTTTTTCTAGAATATTTGAGGATTTATGGAACAAAGAACACACCAGGGGGCCCAACCACCTTGTCACGAGGGTGGAGGGCGCGCCCACCCCCCTAGGGCGCGCCCCTGCCTCATGGGCCCATGGTGGCCCTCCTCCACTTATTCCTGCACCCATCCTCTTCTTCTTCCTCCCCCAAACACGAAAAACCAACTCAAGCACGAGTTCCAGCCCTCTTTGCTGCCATTTTCGATCTCCTTGCTCAAAGCACTTCTCACAAAACTGCTTGGGGAGATTGTTCCTTGGTATGTGACCCCTCCATTGGTCCAATTAGTTTTTGTTCTAGTGCTTTATTCATTGCAAATTTTTGCTGCTTAGGTGACCTTGTTCTTGAGCTTGCATGTCAAATTTATTTGGTCAAAAGTAGTTTTGATGCATGATATAGGCCCTAGGCACTTGTAGGAGTAGTTGCTATCAATATTATTGAGTTTGGTTTACTTTTATTTTGAAGTTACTAAAAAAAATTCAGAATTTTTCAGAGGAAGAAAAATTCTTAGGAAAATGTTCCAAGGTGGTTCTTTAAGGAAGCAAGGACCCAGGCTTGCAATGCGTGATGCTGACGAAGATCCACCAAGAGACGCTCCAGTGCGTCCTTGTGAGTGGCCTTCTGAAAATTTTCTGGATCGAGCTGGAATTAAAGAAGAATTTAACACATATTTGCGTAATGCTGGTCTTGAGGACTTTGAGGCAGACAAATGCCCCCAGTATCATGATCTCACAAGCTCTTTTGTGAGGAGATTTGAATATTCATCTTCGCGTAATTCTCCTTCAGTCATGTTTGATCTTTATGACAAATCTTATACCATGGACTTAGAGGATTTCACTTTTGCTTGCAAACTTCCACAATGGGGTAGTGTTAGGGATCCCCCTAAATCTGAATTTAGAAAATTTTCTTGCTAGTATAACTCTAGGGGAATCTAGAGATATAACGCAAGCTACCATAGGGAGCATTCACTTTCCTGCTATACATTATTTTGCTCTCTTCATAGGTAGGTGCATAAATGCTAAGGATGAAGCATGTCACATGTGTGCCCCTGATCTTAGCATTCTTAGGAGTGCTGTGTCAGGAGACCAATCTTATCATATGGGAGCCATTGTAGCTCGTAGGTTGCATCATAATAGATATAATGGAGATTTCTTTGGAGGAATTTATGCAACCCGCCTAGCTAAATTTCTTGAGATAGAAGTTCATGAAGGAGACATGGAGTTGCCTCCTGCTTATTTAGATTTTGATTATATGGTTTCTCACCATTTTGTCGAGAGGAACGAATCACCTTTCCAGTACCGGCTAATCTTTGACAGACGTCGTGCTGTCCGTATTACTCTCCCTTCTCCTGCTTTCTTTGATTATCAGGCAAGAGGAGGATATACTATTACCAGAGAGGAGGCAGATGAGTACGAGAGGAGAGAAGAGGCTGCTCATCGCCACGCTCCAGCTCAGCAGACGATAGCTGTTGCATCACAGTATGACCCCAACAACTATTATTATGGATATCAGCCAGTCTAGCCTTGGCCATAGACCAACTTAGGACAAAAGCCTAAGCTTGGGGGGGGTACGTATTTCTCACCGACATTACATTTATGTTCACACACACTCATTGCTAAATGTCGGTGCTCATACTTTTTCATTGTATCATCCATGCTAGTTTATTTCCTTTTATGCTTTCTTCTTGTGTGTCTAATAAACCTTAAGAAAAAACCAAAAAAATTAGTTGTAGCTTTTAATTAATTTACTTTCCATGTTGTAGTAATAATTAAAAAGAAAACCCAAAAATATTTCCCGTTCTTCTTTTACTTGTTGGGAGCTTTCCCGTGTAAATAGTTTTATTTCTTTTCTTTCTTTGGGGGTCAGTAGGAGAAGACCATGATTAAATTGTTGAAGTGGCTCTTATATGCTTTATTGTTGATTTAACCAAGAGCCCACATTGCTTTGTCTTCTCCTGTTTATTGAATGCTCGCAGATTCCAGCTTAGTCCAATGCACGTGCACTCTTATTATTATTCACATCGTTCGGTCGTGCAAGTGAAAGGCAATTATGATGATATATGATGGACTGACTGAGATGAGAAAAGCTGGTACGAACTCGACCTCTTTTTTTGTAAATATGATGAGTTCATCGTTCTTGATTCAGCCTGTTATGAATAAACATGTTTGCAATGACAATTAGAGATCATAGTTGCTTGTGCCATGCTTGATTAGCT
The DNA here is from genome assembly GCF_018294505.1 of Triticum aestivum. NCBI lineage: Eukaryota > Viridiplantae > Streptophyta > Magnoliopsida > Poales > Poaceae > Triticum > Triticum aestivum. The sequence continues at coordinate 112,205,905 of NC_057794.1, read as the reverse complement.
ATGAGTTATAATGTTTTACCTTGCGTGCCAACATACTATTAAAATGGTTATGATGTGGTATGATAGGGTGGTATCCTCCTCTGAATGATTTAAGTGACTTGACTTGGCACATGTTCACTCATGTAGTTGAAACAAATCAACATAGCCTTCACGATATTTATGTTCATGGTGGATTATATCCTGCTCATGCTTGCATCCAATGTTTATTAATTTTAATGCATGTACATGGCTGTTGTCGCTCTCTAGTTGGTCGCTTTCCAGTCTTTTGCTAGCCTTCACTTGTACTAAGCGGGAATACTGCTTGTGCATCCAATCCCTTAAACCCCAAAGTTATTCCAGATGAGTCCACTATACCTTCCTATATGCGGTATCTACCTGCCGTTCCAAGTAAATTTATATGTGCCAAACTCTAAACCTTCAAATAATCATCCTGTTTTGTATGCTCGAATAGCTCATGTATCAACTAGGGTTGTATGTATCTTCCATGTTAGGCGGGTTATTCTCAAGAGGAGTGGACTCCGCTCCTCACTCACGAGATAAATGGCTGGTCACTGGGATGCCCAGTCCCATTCTTTATGCAAACTAAATCAAAATAATTGCAAACAAAACTCTCCCTGGGACCTGATGTATGTTGGAGGCACTCGTTGTTTCGAGCAAGCCATGGATTGATGTTTGTTGGTGGAGGGGGAGTATAAACTTTACCATTCTGTTTGGGAACCGCCTATAATGTGTGTAGCATGGAAGATATCGCCATCTCTTGGTTGTTATGTGGACAATGAAAGTATACCGCTCAAAATATTATTCACCTCTATTTCAAAACCGAGCTCTGGCACCTCTACAAATCCCTGCTTCCCTCTGTGAAGGGCCTATCTATTTACTTTTATGTTGAGTCATCACCCTCTTATTAAAAAGCACTAGCTGGAGAGCGCAGCTGTCATTTGCATTCATTACTGTTAATTTATATTGGGTGTGACTATGATTGGATCTCTTTTACCATGAATTACAATGTCTAGTCAGTCCTTGATCTTTAAAGGTGCTCTGCATTTATGTTTTACGGTCTCAGAAAGGGCTAGCGAGATACCATCTTGTTATATCATATTATGATTATTTTGAGAAAGTGTTGTCATCCAAGATTTATTATTATGGCTTGCTAGTTGATCATGCTATTGATATGAGTAATCATGAGACCTGAGAATTATTGCAAATATGGTTAGTTATAATCTTTGCTGAAAACTTGAATGCTAGCTTGACATATTTACAACAACAAGAGCAAACATAGTTTGCAAAAGTTTTTCTTTATTTCTTTCAGTTTGTCAACTGAATTCCTTGAGGACAAGCAAGGGTTAAGCTTGGGGGAGTGGATACGTCTCCGTCGTATCTACTTTTCCAAACACTTTTGCCCTTGTTTTGGACTCTAACTTGTATGATTTGAATGGAACTAACCCGGACTGACGCTGTTTTCAGCAGAATTGCCATGATGTTGTTTTATGTGCAGAAAACAAAAGTTCTCGGAATGACCTGAAACTCCACGGAATATCTCACAATAAATAATAAAAAATCCTCGCCAAATATGAAGACCAGGGGTCCCACACCCTGCCACGAGGGTGGGGGGCGCCGCCCCTAGGGCGTGCCCCCCCTACCTTGTGGGCCCCCAGGAGACCTCCCGACTCCAACTCCAACTCTATATAACTGATTTCAGGGAGAAAAAAAATAGAAGGGAAGAAATCATCGCGTTTTACGATACGGAGCCGCTGCCAAGCCCTAAAACCTCTCGGGAGGGCTGATCTGGAGTCCGTTCGGGGCTCCGAAGAGGGGGATTCGTCGCCGTCATCATCATCAACCATCCTCCATCACCAATTTCATGATGCTCACCGCCGTGCGTGAGTAATTCCATCGTAGGCTTGTTGGACGGTGATGGGTTGGATGAGATTTATCATGTAATCGAGTTAGTTTTGTTAGGGTTTGATCCCTAGTATCCACATGTTTTGAGATTGATGTTGCTATGACTTTGCTATGCTTAATGCTTGTCACTAGGGCCCGAATGCCATGATTTTAGATCTGAACCTATTATGTTTTCATCAATATATGAGAGTTCTTGATCCTATCTTGCAAGTCTATAGTCACCTATATGTGTTATGATCCGTTAACCCCGAAGTTACAATAATCGGGATACTTACCGGTGATGACCGTAGTTTGAGGAGTTCATGTATTCACTATGTGTTAATGCTTTGTTCCGGTACTCTATTAAAAGGAGGCCTTAATATCCCTTAGTTTTTGTAAGGACCCCGCTGCCACGGGAGGGTACGACAAAAGATGTCATGCAAGTTCTTTTCCATAAGCATGTATGACTATATTCGGAATACATGCCTACATTACATTGACGAATTGGAGCTAGTTCTGTGTCATCCTATGTTATGACTGTTACATGATGAACCGCATTCGGCATAATTATCCATCATTGATCCGATGCCTACGAGCTTTCCATATACTGGTTTACGCTTATTTACTTTCCCGTTGCTATTGTTACAATCACTACAAAATACCAAAAGATTACTTTGCTTTTGTTACTCTTTTGTTACCGTTACCATCACTATCATATTACTTCGCTACTAAACACTTTTCTACAGATACTAAGTTTCCAGGTGTGGTTGAATTGACAACTCAGGTGCTAATACTTGAGAATATTCTTTGGCTCCCCTTGTGTCGAATCAATAAATTTGGGTTGAATACTCTACCCTCGAAAGCTGTTGCGGTCCCCTATACTTGTGGGTTATCACCCATTCAGGCGTGACAAACCTAGTCACACCCGGGCTGATAACCGCAGACGCACTCCATCAGAGGTGCGCCGTGATGCGACCCGATATAGAGGCGCCGCACACCCTCTTTGCTTCACGGATGAGGTGTTGGATCATGAATTCCTCAAGGGGTTCAAGCCCATCAATATTGAATCATACGACGGAACAACCGATCCCGCAGTATGGATTGAAGATTTTATTCTCCACATCCACATGGCCTGAGGAGATGACCTCCACGCTATCAAATACCTTTCATTAAAACTCAAAGGACCAGCTCGCCACTGGCTGAACAGCCTGCCCGAAAATTCCATTAGCAGCTGGGAGGACTTGGAAGAAGCCTTCCTCGACAACTTCCAAGGTACATATGTCCGGCCACCTGATGTCGATGACCTAAGCCACATAGTTCAACAACCCGGAGAATCAGCCAGAAAATTCTGGACTAGGTTCCTAACCAAAAAGAACCAGATTGTTGACTGTCCGGATGCCGAAGCCCTAGCGGCCTTTAAACACAGCATCCGTGACGAATGGCTAGCCCGCCACCTCGGCTAAGAAAATCCAAGGTCCATGGTAGCCCTCACGGCACTTATGACCCGCTTCTGCATGGGAGAGGATAGTTGGCTGGCTCGCTGCACAAACACAGCCAACAAAGCAGGCCCCTCCGAGGCGAAAAACAGCACCAACAAGCTCCTGCGCAATAGACACAAACGCCGAAGCAATGGCGATAACATCGATGACACCACAGTTCACGCCGAATTCAGCGGCTCCAAATCCGGCCAGCAAAAGAAGCCCTATAAAAGGAATGGCAAAGGACCATCCAGCTTGGACCGCATACTCGACCGTCCGTGCCAGATACATGGCACCCCAGACAAACCGGCCAACCATACTAACAGAGATTGTCGGGTCTTTAAGCAAGTAGCAAGGTAAATAGCAGAAATAAGGAAGGGGGATCGCAGAGCGAGGATGAAGACGAGGAGCCCCAGCAGCCGAACACTAGGGGGGGGGGGGCAGAAGAAATTCCCACCTCAAGTCAAAACGGTGAACATGCTATATGCTACACACATCCCCAAAAGGGAGCGCAAGCGCGCACTTAGGGACGTTTATGCGGTAGAGCTAGTCGCCCCAAAGTTCAACCCATGGTCGTCATTCCCGATCACCTTTGATCGTCGTGATCATCCAACTAGCATCCGTCATGGCGGTTAGACCGCATTGGTACTCGACCCAATCATCGACGGATTTCACATGACACGAGTCCTAATGGACGGTGGTAGCGTCATCAACCTGCTCTATCAGGATACAGTACGCAAAATGGGCATTAATCCCTCGCGAATCAAGCCCACGATAACTACCTTTAAAGGAGTTATACCAGGCGTAGAAGCCCGTTGTACGAGCGATCACGCTGGAGGTGGTCTTCGGTTCCCCGGATAACTCCGAAGCGAAGAGCTAATCTTCGATATAGTCCCCTTTCGCAGCGGCTACCACGCACTGCTCGGACGAACCGCGTTCGCTAAATTCAAAGCGGTGCCGCATTATGCTTATCTCAAGCTCAAAATGCCCGGTCCACGCGGTGTCATTACAGTAAATGGAAACACGGAACGTTCCCTCTGCACAGCGGAGCACACCGCAACCCTCGTAGCAGAAGTACAGAGCGGCCTTCTCAAGCGGCACCATAATCCGGCTGCCGAACCCCTGGACATTGTCAAGAAGGTCCGGACTACGCTACGACAAGGCAGCTCAGTTCGTCAAGGGCTGAATTAGTAAATTCAGCCTCCGTCCCGGCACTGATGAGGAAAGGGCATCCGTACCGCGGCGCATACATAATTACACACTCAAAACCCCATAGGTACCGACGGAGGCAGAAAGAGCTCACGATCCATAGTGCGGCTTGACCGACCCTGGGATTCACACGCCTGTATTTTTTCTTTTTTTATCATTATCATGGGTCCTCTCTCTTTTCGAGGTCCATGCAGACGACCCGCTTGCAGAACACACCAAGGAGGCAAGAAGCTCTGGTATACAAGGGAATCCCCAGGTGATCTCTCTTAAACGATTGCCATACTTGTTTTACATAACCGCACGTAGCTTGCCCTTGGTTGCGAGATGTTAAATAGCTCTACTTGCTTATCATATTACTCGCACAAAGTACGCCTCGACGTACTACTTACATCACAATGGTGAATACATGGTGGCGTCAGCTTATTACTTAATTTTTCCTGTTGCCTCACCTTTGTGTATATCACTTATTACACGTGTACACTACGGTACGTATTACCGCACCAGGGGCTCCATTACACCCCGTATTACGGCAATAAAAGTCCGAGCACTTTTTCAGTATAGTTCGGCACCCCGAACTTATAGCATTATGTGCATCGGCTCTGAATCATGTCTTTGGTCAATAGTTGGGTTGCCCGGCTCCTGTGCTTACTACCTTACGTTTCGCTATATCGGCTAGGATTGTAAAGGAAGAACTACTGCGATTGTGTCCCGGTTCTTCCAGATGAGCACCCCAGTAGAGAAAGCCGAAAACTGACTGTCATGATGCGGTGAGAGTTGGTCAGCTATTCGAGAGGTTCCAAATTGTTAGAGATTTTTTCCGCTTCTTGCGAAGAATCGGTCCCTCCGATTAGGCTTGTACAACGCCCCTAGTTCGGCTTTCCGAATACCAGGGGCTTCGCCAACCCTCTTAATTGTCAAACTCCTATGGCTAAGTGAGGGCGGTAAAGGCCGCATAGTCTGATTGCCATGTTTGTTGCGCTAAACACCTCCTTTAAGAACCAGAATGTGGAGTAAAGAGTGTTTAGATTTATCCCGAACACCCCCATATTATCTACGTGGGTGCAGAAGCCGACGACTGGTCAACCCTCAGATTTCATAAACGGCTGCACAGGAGGTAAAATGTAAATCACAAAGCATTATAATACATAACATCATTGTTCCATATTACAGGACAAGATAATACAATTGTTCTCATGGGAATATAATATCCTTCAAACATTGTTCCACCATAAGGCGGGACCCCTCCAGGACGCCATCAAAATAGAGCTCGGGTCGACGATGCTCCTTGCCCTCCGACAGCCCCTCGGTCATCAGCTTCTTGGCATCCAGCTTTACCCAATGCGTCTTGACGCGAGCAAAGGCCATACGTTCACCTTTAATGCAGACCGACTGCTTCACGGTTTCAAGCCGCGGACAGGCATTTACAAGCCGCTTAACAAGTCCAAAATAGCTACTAGGTACTGGCTCGGCAGGCCACGGCCATACTATCAGGTCTTTCATGGCTAACTCTGCCGACTTGTGCAGCTCGACCAACTATTTTAGCTGGTCGATGAAGGGCAACGGATGTTCGGGTCCAAGATACTGGGACCATAGTAGCTTCTCCGTAGACATCCCTTCTTCGGTTCTATAATGCTCGGCAGCATCCGATATATTGCGCGGCAAATCCATAAACGCCCCTGGAAAACCCGAATTCGGATAAGTGCAAGGAACGTTTCTTCTACATACTTGCTTTTTACGGTGAAAGAATTACCCGCCGCAATCTCCTTGGCCGCCTGAATTTCCTGGAGGGCGCTCTGGGCTTCGGCTCGTGCATCCTGTGCGCTTCGGTGGGCCTTCGTCAGTTCGGACTCCTGCACCTTATAATCGCGCTCCAAGGACTCAAATCTCTTGATCGCGCCTTGGAGTTGTTGTTGCGCCTCTCCGACCTGGGCCTCGTGCTTCTCGTGTGCGGCACGTTCCTTGGCCGCTTTGTCCTCGGCCTTGGCCAACGCCTTCTTGAGGGCTTCCACCTCGGACGTGGCCCCTAATAAAAGTTCATGACAACTCAGTCGGGACGGACTACTCATTTTTTCTCAAAAGGTACCAGCAAATCAGCACATACCTTGGCTATCCTCTAGCTGCTTATTTACGAGGCCGAGCTCTTCCTCGGCCCGCTCCAGTTTCCGCTTCAGTCCGGAGACCTCTGCAGCATGAGCGGTGGCAGCCTGCAGCGACACCTGCTTATTCACAAAAACAACTTATGTTAGACTCCTGCGATATTTCGTTTCGATCCTCTGTTCGCCTTTTTCCGAACACCAAACAGAGCATCAGGGTCTACTGTCTATACTGCGATATTCTTCCTATAAACGCATTACTTACCTCAAAGCATGATAGAAGGCTAGTGCAGGCTTCGGTCAGTCCGCTTTTCACGAACTAGACCTTCTCTATTACCGCGCCCAAAAGGGCGCGGTGCGCATCCACAATAGAGGCGCCCCGTAGCGCCTCCAGCAGGTTATCCGGTGCCTCTAGTTGGATACAGGTCACCGGTGGAACAGGCACATTCCCTCCTTTCGGGGCATGCCGTTCGCTGGACTCCGGAGCTGCATAGGTCTCCGGAATGGTATCCGTCTCAGGTCGGAAGGGAACCCGGACCCCGTCGCCAGTCCTCGCAGGGGCTTGTTCCCCCATGCGTCCGGCAATTGAGGAATCGTCCCGGGGCACCACCCCTACGATCTCCGGAAGTCCCCCCCCCGGTCAGGGAAGGTCTTTTGCAACACTACCTCGTCGTCACCCTTGGGAGATATGGAATGAGCAGGTGGCAGAGACATGCTAGCCATCTCCTTCGAGTCTAGCGGTCCCTCTGACGAGGATCGCGGGGAGCCATCGCATGCTGGACTGCAATAACCAGATTTAAGGTATATCAATATCACAAATTGGGAAAGCTAGATGTTCTCGGATCCTGGTACTTACGAGGCGGCCTGAGGCTTGGTCCGGTGAGGTCTCTCCAGACTGCTGTCAACATCCCACACGGAGTTATCCGTGTGGGAGCCTCTAACCCTCTTAGACGCTTTCATCTTCGAATTTGTGGAGGCTGCTCTCTTCTTCCTCCCCACTTCAGGTGGGGAGTCGCTTTCTTCTTCCTCTTCGTCATTGTCGTCAGCGGACGAAGAGGAAGTCTCGTCTTCGGACATCATGTCTGGAGCGCCTTTTCGGCGAGGGCCCTTCTTGGCCCCTTTGGCCGCTTTCTTGGCCGTCTTCTCTGGCACCTCATAAGGTGCTGGAAAAAGCATTTTCGTCAACAATGGGAATTCTTGGTCTTCGGGCAGTGGAGTCGGACTGTTAATCCCCTCCGCTATCTTGACTCAGGCCTGAAAACATGGGTAGGAAGACTTAGGCTTTTTCTCAAAATATGCTAGTAAAGGGTACGCCTCGAAAACATTAAAAGAGCCTACCGGGTTAGCCTGGCGTTTTAAGCTAAGCCCGCGATCTTCGGTCGTGGGCGGTGGCGTCTCACCAGCCTTGAAGAGTACTTTCTAGATTTCTTCGTGCGGCGTGCCGAAGAGCTCTTGTAGCATCTGATGCTTGGCCGGATCGTACTCCCACAGATAGCAAGTCCGGCGTTGGCACTGAAGGACCCGACGAATGAGCATGACCTGGACCACGTTGACGAGCTTGATCTTCCTATCCATCATATTCTGGACACACGTCTGGAGCCCAGTAAGCTCGTCCGAGGGACCCCAGGTTAGGCCCCTCTCTTGCCAGGAGGTGAGCCGCATCGGGAATCCAGATCTGAATTCGGGGGCCGCCACCCAGTTGGCGTCGCGCAACTCGGTGATATAGAACCACCCCGATTGCCACCCTTTCACTGTCTCCGCGAACAAGCCTTCGGGCCAGGTAACGTTGGGTATCTTGCCCACCATGGCGCCTCCGCACTCTGCTTGTTGGCTGCCCACCACCTTCGGCTTCACGTTGAAGGTCTTCAACCATAGGCCAAAATGAGGCGGGATGCGGAGGAAGGCCTCGCACACGATAATGAATGCCGTGATGTTGAGGATGAAGTTGGGGGCTAGGTCATGGAAGTCCAGCCTGTAGTAAAACATCAGTCCATAGACGAAGGGGTGGAGAGGGAAACCCAGCCCGTGGACGAAATGTGTGAGAAAAACAACCCTCCCGTGGGGCTCTGGAGTAGGGACGATCTGTCCCTTATCCGGGAGTCGGTGAGCGACCTCCTTTGCTAGATATCCGGCCCCCGGAGCGCCTTGATATCCTTCTTCTTGACGGAGGAGGCCATCCACTTACCCCCAGCTCTGGATCCAGACATTTTTTGAGTGCTTTCTCGGTTGAGGGAAAAGCTAGAAGCTTGGGCGCTGGAGCTCAGGGATGGAAGGACTGAAGAGGGGCTGAGGTGTGGGCGAAGGTAGGGAGTCTTTATCCCCTTATAAAGGCCACGAATATCAAGCGTCTCCCCACTCACCTTGAACTCGCCTATTCCCAAGGGCCGTGCAAAACGGCGCGGTTGGGTCACCCACGCCCGTATTGATGAGAATCCCATAATAGGGGGCACGATCTCTGCTTCGACAGGACGTGCCAAGGGCAACCACGTCTCGAAACGTGGAGCGGCAAACAAAAAACGGTTTGAAATTATGACCGGACAGACGTGATGTCATGTTGTAAAAAGTTGTCAGCGGATCAGACTCGTGTAAAAATATATATATTCTCTCTACGGTTATGTATGGTGTGTATGACAGGTCCGGATACTATCATCGCATCCGAAGACTAACTTGATGTTCGGATAGAAGGGAACCCGCCTTGCAATGCCGAAGACAATCTGTGCGCCGGACTCCTTGTCATTGAAGCCATGTTCAGGGGCTACTGAGGGAGTCCTGGACTAAGGGGTCCTCGGGCGTCCGGCCTGTTATCCATGGGCTGGAGTGATGGGCTGTGAAGATATGAAGGCCGAAGACTTTTCCCGTGTCCGGTTTGGACTCTCCTTGGCATGGAAGGCAAGCTTGGCAACCGATTATGAAGATTCCTTTTTATGTAACCGACCCTATGTAAACCCTAGATCCCCCCGGTGTCTATATAAACGGGAGGGGTTAGTCCGGAAAGGATACATTCATTACCATAGTCATATAGGCTAGGCTTCTAGGGTTTAGCCATCTTGATCTCGCGGTAGATCAACTCTTGTAACACTCATACTCATCAATATCAATCAAGCATGACTTAGGGTATTACCTCCATAGAGACGGCCCGAACCTGGGTAAACATCGTGTCCCCTGTCTCATGTTACCATCGATCCTTGACGCACAGTTCGGGACTACCTACCCGAGATCCGTCGGTTTTGACACCGACATGCCTCCCCCCTTGCTCCTTTATATACAGGGCACGGGGCACCCTAGAACACACAAGTTGATCTGTTGATCTATTCCAGCCGTCTGTGGTGCCCCCCTCCACCATATTCCACCTTGGTTATACCGTAGCGGTGCTTAGGCGAAGCCCTGCGTCGGTAGCAACATCATCACCGTCATCACGCCGTCGTGCTAACGAAACTCTCCCATGAAACTCTGCTGGATCGGAGTTCATGGGACGTCATCGAGCTGAACGTGTGCTGATCTCGGAGGTGCCGTACGTTCGGTACTTAGATCGGTCGGATCGTGAAGACGTACGACTACATCAACCGCGTTGTGCTAACGCTTCTGCTTTCGGTCTACGAGGGTACGTGGACACACTCTCCCCTCTCGTTGCTATGCATCACCATGATCCTGAGTGTGCGTATGATTTTTTTGAAATTACTACGTTCCCCAACAGGCCACCCCGACTCGACATCAACCACAACATTCTTCCCACGGCTACCTCGACCATGGCTCCACCACCCACGCTCTCAGCTACCTCGACAACGACACAAAGGGCTACCGCCTTGCTTGAGCAACCACATCGGTTTCCACTCCAGCCACGACTCCGTGATGCATCGTTCGTTACGACTAGGGGGGGTGTCTGCTGGCTTGCCTTCAGATTCTTCTCCAGTCTCACCGTCTGCGTCGCTACTACCATTGTGACTGCGGGGTGATGTTGAGTATCGTGATTATTAGGAAAGACGAGATAGACTAGGATTTGTTCTGGCTTGTCTTGTACTCCAAGTAGATCATTGTACTCCTATATATATGCCTGATGACGGGAAAATGGCTGGAGTGAGACACGTGTCCACATCATTGATACAGAGTTAATAATTTAAATGCGTAGATGCATACAATAAAAATAGGATCAAACATTGCAGGTACTTTATTTCCAGAACTCTTACATTTACATAAAAATTCTGTTAATCACATCTCCGAAGAGAAAACCCCTGATTAAGAATTCCAACATGTCTATTACATAAGATTGCAACACATTCCTATTACAATATGCTACAAGAAAATTCCTCCTCGCGATCGTCGATGCACTCCTACTTGGGTACTTGAAGTTTGCTTTCATGCAAATACTTCTCCATAATTTCATGTTTGATATGTTGGAGTATATATTTTCCTAACATGTTTAATTGTGGTCAACCTCATTTATATGAATGTGCAGAATGAAGGTTGGTTTTGGCTAGGCTTAGTTTTATCCTACGTTTGGCATATAGGATATGTATATATTTTTCTTTGGAATTTTATATGACATCTTTGGTTTTGGTGGCATGGATACATGTGACATGCCAATTTTAATAAGTTTTGCATCATCACATTACTACTATCACCGCGCGACACTGATATGGTGCCCGTGTGTAGCGTAATGGACCGAAGCTTTCTGACACAATTTTGATGCTTTTTATAGTGCATATGATATGTGCCATATTTTGTTGACTTTGACTTCACACGGTATCAAAACTAACCACGTGGTGCAATGATATGACACACACGTATAGCTTGACCCGAATGGAGTTTGTTTATGATATTTTTCATTTGTTTAAAGCCTATGTGGGCTACATGAAATATGCCTTATCATGTATTTTGCACGAATTTTGTATGCATATGTGGATGTGGAGTGAACTTATTTTTTATTAAGTTCTGCTTTACCTGTATTACTACTAACACCGCATGGCACTAAGATAATGCCCGCGTGCAGCATAACCAAGCAAAGGTTTGTGGAGCAATTATGATGTTGCATGAGTCATTTGACATTTATCATTTTCGTTTATGTTTATATCTTACATGGTATTAGTACTAACTCCACATAGTGTCACATCATTGACGCTCGTGTGTAGCATAACCCAAGTAAAGTGAGTTTGTGATATCCATTTATGACGATGCTAATAGTTTAGGCTCTTATAGCATTGGAGCATTTCATGACCTGTTTTATTTGACTTTGGACCAAATATGTGGCCTGAATACTTTGTTTAATTTTCTCTTACTTGTATTACTACTAACACCGTGTAGCATTATGATAATGCCCACGTGTAGCGCAACCAAGTAAGATTGGTTTTTATGATGCAACATGTTTAATCCATCTTGCATGATTTTGGTTTTTGGGTATGTAACATGAACATATTTTAAATTAAGTTTCGCCTTGCTTGTATTACTACTAACATCGCGTTGCATTAAGATAATGCCTGCGTGCAGCGTAACCAAGTGAGGGAATATATTTTTATGCTCTTGTTTGTATTACAACTAGCGTGACACATAATGCCCATAGCGCAACCAAACAAGAGATTATCATGAGTTCAGTTTAGCACGTCCGTAATTTCATTCCAACTTAGTCATATCCATTTTTTTATGATGACCAAATCTAGGCATTTTTTATATGAGGTTTTCGCATATATGACACTCTCTTGATTTGTATCCATGTATAGAGACCAAACCAAGGAACGAGGCGTTCATCTTGGCTTGTATCGCTAAAGGGACCGAACCAAGACAGAGATCAATGGGACGAAGTGCACGCAACATTTAAAGGAACCATGCTTACAAGAACCATGCACGCTCGTTGACTCGTACCGTGATGGCCGAGCCGAAGGCGAAAGTCTGGGATAGATATAACATGCTCCTTGGTTTGTACCGGGATGGCCGAACTAAGGACAAAAATTTGGGATGGATGCAACATGCTTTTTAGACTGTACCAAAATGGCCAAACCAAAGACAAAATTTTGAGATAGATTAAACCATGCACCTTAGTCTGTACCGCAATGACCGGACTAAGGGCAATGATTTTTGGGAGATGAAACATGCTCCTTGATTTGTACCATGACGGCCGAACCAAGGACAAAATTTTGAGATAGATTAAACCATGCACCTTAGTCTGTACCGCAATGGCCGGACTAAGGGCAAGGATTTTTGGGAGATGAAACATGCTCCTTGATTTGTACCATGACAGCCGAACCAAGGACAAAATTTTGAGATAGATTAAACCATGCACCTTAGTCTGTACCGCAATGGCCGGACTAAGAGCAAAGATTTTTGGAAGATGAAACATGCTCCTTGATTTGTACCATGACGGCCGAACCAAGGACTAGAGTTTTGGGAAGGAAGGAAGAAGAAAGCTCCCTGGTATGTACCACAATGGCCGAACTAGGGGCTAGAGAAAAGCCATGAATCTTACCTTCAAACTCCTAGCAAGCACGGTGCCTGCCTTTCTTCTTCCTTTCTTTTGGTGTGTCTGTATGTATTCTATATGTGGCTAGCAGGGAGGAGATGGATGAACTGAAGGACCGAGAGCAAAAAATGAGTCTAACCCCGTATATGCTGAGGGAGCATGTATTTATAGGAGTAGGGGAGCAGCGGAGCGCTGCGGCTGGACGCCCGCGCGCCCACGTCGACCGATCGTGGGAACGTGGGATGATGGAAGCGTGCTAGCCTCTCCTTTTTCTATTTCTTTAATCCCTAATCAACTGACAATTGTCTCTATTAAATCAGGGTAGGCTTAAACAATTATTTTCCCATCACCGGCCGTATGGGCCTGGGGCCTATGCATGCATGCAGCTTTGTAAGTGACCAATGCATGTACGTAGCTCATTTATTTAAATGGGCTAAGCCTGATTAGCTATAATAATCTATTAAATCTAATTTGCTTGGGAAAATACATTTGCATTGTACCAGTTGGGAAAATACATTTGCATTGTACCAGTATTTCATTAGCGGACATGGAACAATATGCTCACATTTATTCCATGAGATAATATTCTAGCGATATTTGCGGCGTCCATGGTAATTTAAGTTTATGCCGGCATTAGAATCCTATCGTCAATAACAGTATATGTTTGTGCAAACTATCTGTCGTCTATGACTTTCTTAGGATAGAAACTTTATGATTATTATTCCCTTCCATCATATTTTAGGTTTATCGCCCTTTTCCAATGTTTGCAAAACCGTCAATATATCATATCATCATTTTCGACCGTCGTCGTTCTGAATGGTTGTAATTTATTTATTTATCTTAAATTGCTGTAAAACGGATTTTTGCCGTTTCGCATTTTTATTTTATGTGGTTCGTACCTTTTCAATTTAACATGATCAAAATTTATGTCAAACAGATTTTTGCCGTTTTGCATTTATATTTTATGTGGTATGTACCTTTCTAATTTAACGTGATCAAAATCTATGTCAAACGGATTTTTAATTTATTATTGTTAAAATCTATGTCAACAATGCCCATGAGGCTCAAACAATATAACGAACTATTCCACCAAACCTCTCTCTCCCTTCTAACAGACATGATGATGACGAAAGCGACATAGACATAGACGATGTAGAGGAAGCAGACGAATGGCGGTGAGCAGACACGTATGAGACACTTCCCAAAAACCTAATCGCCCATCTCCCGTACAGGATCTGGAGAGGCGGGGTTTTGGAGGCCTACTCTCTCGTCAACCGTGTGCACGACGAACGGGATGTGATCACTGGCGGCAGCTGTCGGTGTCAAAACCGGCGGATCTCAGGTAGGGGGTCCCAAACTGTGCGTCTAAGACGGATGGTAATAGGAGGCGGGGGACACAATGTTTACCCAGGTTCGGGCCCTCTCGATGAAGGTAATACCCTACTTCCTGCTTGATTGATCTTGATGATATGAGTATTACAAGAGTTGATCTACCACGAGATCGTAGAGGCTAAACCCTAGAAGCTAGCCTATGCTTATGATTGTTGTTATCCTATGGACTAAACCCTCCGGTTTATATAGACACCGGAGGGGGCTAGGGTTACACAGAGTCGGTTACAAGGGAGGAGATCTACATATTCGAATTGCCAAGCTTGCTTTCCACGCCAAGGAAAGTTCTACCCGGACACGGGACGAAGTCTTCAATCTTGTATCTTCATAGTCCAACAGTCCGACCAAAGTATATAGTCTGGCAGTCCGAGGACCCCCTGATGGGGAACGTAGCAATAATTCAAAATTTTCCTACGTGTCACCAAGATCAATCTATGGAGTCATCTAGCAACGAGGGAGGAGTGGATCTACATACCCTTGTAGATCGCGCGTGGAAGCGTTCAAGAGAACGGGGTTGATGGAGTCGTACTCGTCGTGATCCAAATCACCGATGATCCTAGCGCCGAACGGACGGCACCTCCGCGTTCAACACACGTACGGAGCAGCGACGTCTCCTCCTTCTTGATCCAGCAAGGGGGGAGGAGAGGTTGATGGAGATCCAGCAGCACGACGGCGTGGTGGTGGAAGTAGCGGGATTCCAACAGGGCTTCGCCAAGCGCTGTGGGAGGAGGGAGATGTGTCATGGGAGGGAGAGGGAGGCGCCAGGGCTTAGGTTGGGCTGCCCTCCCTTCCCCCCACTATATATAGGGCCAAGGGAGAGGGGGAGGGCGCAGCCTTGCCCCTTCCTCCAAGGAAGGGTGCGGCCAAGGGGGGAGGAGTCCATCCTCCCCAAGGCACCTCGGAGGTGCCTTCCCCCTTTAGGACTCTTCCCTTTTCCTTGACTCTTGGCGCATGGGCCTCTTGGGGCTGGTGCCCTTGGCCCATGTAGGCCAAGGCGCACCCCCTACAGCCCATGTGGCCCCCCGGGGCAGGTGGCCCCACCCGGTGGACCCCCGGGACCCTTCCGGTGGTCCCGGTATAATATCGGTGACCCCGAAACTTGTCCCGATGGCCGAAATAGCACTTCCTATATATAATTCTTTACCTCCGGACCATTCTGGAACTCCTCGTGACGTCCGGGATCTCATCCGGGACTCCGAACAACCTTCGGGTTACCGCATACTAATATCTCTATAACCCTAGCGTCACCGAACCTTAAGTGTGTAGACCCTACGGGTTCGGGAGACATGCAGACATGACCGAGATGACTCTCCTGTCAATAACCAACAGCGGGATCTGGATACCCATGTTGGCTCCCACATGTTCCACGATGATCTCATCGGATGAACCACGATGTCAAGGACTTAATCAATCCCGTATACAATTCCCTTTGTCTATCGGTACGACACTTGCCCGAGATTCGATCGTCGGTATCCCGATACCTTGTTCAATCTCGTTACCGGCAAGTCTCTTTACTCGTTCCGTAACACATCATCCCGTGATCAACTCCTTGATCACATTGTGCACATTATGATGATGTCCTACCGAGTGGGCCCAGAGATACCTCTCCGTCACACGGAGTGACAAATCCCAGTCTCGATTCGTGCCAACCCAACAGACACTTTCGGAGATACCTGTAGTGTACCTTTATAGCCACCCAGTTACGTTGTGACGTTTGGCACACCCAAAGCACTCCTACGGTATCCGGGAGTTGCATAATCTCATGGTCTAAGGAAATGATACTTGACATTAGAAAAGCTTTAGCGAACGAACTACACGATCCTTGTGCTAGGCTTAGGATTGGGTCTTTGTCCATCACATCATTCTCCTAATGATGTGATCCCGTTATCAATGACATCCAATGTCCATGGTCAGGAAACCGTAACCATCTATTGATCAACGAGCTAGTCAAATAGAGGCTTACTAGGGACATGGTGTTGTCTATGTATCCACACATGTATCTGAGTTTCCTATCAATACAATTCTAGCATGGATAATAAACGATTATCATGAACAAGGAAATATAATAATAACTAATTTATTATTGCCTCTAGGGCATATTTCCAACAGTCTCCCACTTGCACTAGAGTCAATAATCCAGTTCACATCGCTATGTGACTAACACTCAAGGTCACATCCCTATGTGACTAACACCCAAAAAGTTTACCAGAGTCAATAATCTAGTTCACATTACCATGTGATTAACACTCGATGAGTTCTGGGTTTGATCATGTTATGCTTGTGAGAGATGTTATAGTCAACGGGTCTGAATCTTTCAGATCCGTATGTACTTCGCAAATCTCTATGTCATCTTGTAGATGCAGCTACTACGCTATATTTGGAGCCATTTCAAATAACTGTTCTACTTGGAGCTATTCTAAATTGTTGCTCCATTATACGTATCCGATATCTCTACTTAGAGCTATCCGGATAAGTGTTAAGCTTGCACTGACGTAACTCTTTACGTCGAACTCTTTATCACCTCCATAACCGAGAAACATATCCTTATTCCTCTAAGGATAATTTAGACCGCTATCTGGTGATCTACTCCTAGATTACCTTTGTACCCTCTTGCCAGATATGTGGCAAGGCACACATCAGGTGCGGTACTCAGCATGGCATACCGTATAGAGCCTATGACAAAAGCATAGGGGATGACCTTCGTCTTTTCTCTCTATTCTGCTGTGGTCGAGCTTTAAGTCTTAACTTCATACCTTACATCTCAGGCAAGAACTCCTTCTTTGACTGATCCATCTTGAACACCTTCAAGATCATGTCAAGGTATGTGCTCATTTGAAAGTACTATTAAGCGTTTTGATCTATCCTTATAGATCTTGATGCTCAATGTTCAAGTAGCTTAATCCAGGCTTTCCATTGAAAAACACTTTCAAATAACCCTATATGCTTTCCAGAAATCCTACGTCATTTCTGATCCATAATATGTCAACAACATATACTCATCAGAAATTCTATAGTGCTCCCACTCACTTCTTTGGAAATACAAGTTTCTCACAAATTTTGTATAAACCCAAAATCTTTGATCATCTCATCAAAGCGTACATTCCAACTCCGAGATGCTTACTCCAGTCCTTAGAAGGATTGCTGGAGCTTTGCATACTTATTAGCATCTTTCAGGATTGACAAAACCTTCCGGTTGTATCACATACAACCTTTCCTCAAGAAAAATCGTCGAGGAAACAATGTTTTGACATCCTATCTGCAAAATTTCATAAATAATGCAGTAATCGCTAATATAATTCCAACAGACTCTTAGCATCGCTACGAGTGAGAAAGTCTCATCGCAGTCAACTCCTTGAACTTGTCGGAAAATATCTTAACGACAAGTCGAGCTTTCTTAATGGTGATACTTACCATCATTGTCCGTCTTCCTTTTAAAATCCATATGTACCTAACAACCTTACGACCATCAAGTAGTTCTTCCAAAGTCTACACTTTGTTTTCATACATGGATCATTTCCCGGATTTTATGGCCTCGAGCCATTTATCGGAATCCGGGCCCACCATAGCTTCTCCATAGCTCGTAGGTTCATTGTTGTCTAGCAACATGACTTCCAAGACAGGATTACGTACCACTCTGAAGTAGTACGCATCCTTGTCATCCCACGAGGTTTGGTAGTGACTTGATCTGAAGTTTCATGATCACTATCATAAGCTTCCACTTCAATTGGTGTAGGTGCCACAGGAACAACTTCCTGTGCCCTGCCACACACTAGTTGAAGAGATGGTTCAATAACCTCATCAAGTCTCCACCATCCTCCCACTCAATTCTTTCGAGAGAAACTTTTCCTCGAGAAAGGACCCGATTCTAGAAACAATCCCTTATTGCTTTCGGATCTGAGACAGGAGGTATACCCAACTGTTTTGGGTGTCCTATGAAGATGCATTTATCCGCTTTGGGTTCGAGCTTATCAGCCCGAAACTTTTTTCACATAAGCGTCGCAGCCCCAAACTTTTAAGAAATGACAGCTTAGGTTTCTCTAAACCATAGTTCATACGGTGTCATCTCATCGAAATTACGTGGTGCCCTATTTAAAGTGAATGTGGTTGTCTCTAATGCCTAACCCATAAACTATCGTGGTAATTCGATAAGAGACATCATGGTATGCATCATATCCAATAGGGTGCAGTTATGATGTTCGGATACACCATCACACCATGGTGTTCCTGGTTGTATTGGTTGTGAAACAATTTCCACAATGTCTTAATTCTGTGCCAAACTCGTAATTCAAATATTCATCTCTACGATTATATCATAGACATTTTATCCTCTTGTCACGACGATCTTTCAACTTCACCCTGAAATTACTTGAACCTTTCAATAATTCAGACTCGTGATTCATCAAGTAAATATACTCAATATCTACTCAAATCATCTGTGAAGTAAGAACATAATGATATCCACTACACGCCTCAGCACTCACTGGACTGCATACATCAAAATGTATTACTTTCAACAAGTTACTTTCTAGTTCCATTTTACTGAAAACGAGGCTTTCAGTCATCTTGCCCATGTGGTATGATTTGCATGTCTCAAGTGATTCAAAATCAAGTGAGTCCAAACGGTCCATTTGCATGGAGTTTCTTCATGCATATATACCAATAGGCATGGTTCGCATGTCTCAAGTGATTCAAAATCAAGTGAGTCCAAAGATCCATCAACATGGAGCTTCTTCATGCGTTTTATACCAATATGACTCAAATTGCAGTGCCACAAGTATGTGGTACTATCATTACTATCTTTTGGCATGAACATGTGTATCACTACGATCGAGATTCAATAAACCATTCATTTTAGGTGCAAGACCATTGAAGGTATTATTCAAATAAACAGAGTAACCATTATTCTCTTTAAATGAATAACTGTATTGCGATAGACATAATCCAATCATGTCTATGCTCAACGCAAACACCAAACTCGATGGTAGAGGGAGCGTGCGATGCTTGATCATATCAACATTGGAAACACTTCCAACACATATCGTCAGCTCACCTTTAGCTAGTCTCCATTTATTCCATAGCTTTTATTTCGAGTTACTAACACTTAGCAACCGAACCGGTATCTAATACCCTAGTGCTACTAGGGGTACTAGTAACGTACACATTAACATAATGTATATCCAATATACTTCTATCGACAGTCTTCTCATCTACCAAGTATCTAGGGTAATTCTGCTCCAGTGGTTGTCCCCTTTATTACAGAAGCACTTAGTCTCGGGTTTGGGTTCAACCTTGGGTTTCTTCACTAGAGCAGCAGCTGAATTGCCGTTTCATGAAGTATCCCTTCGTGCCCTTGCCCTTCTTGAAACTAGTGGTTTCACCAACCATCAACAATTGATGCTCCTTCTTGATTTCTACTTTTGTGGTGTCAAACATCGCGAATATCTCAAGGATCATCATATATGTCCCTGATATATTATAGTTCATCACGAAGCTCTATCAGCTTGGTGGTAATGACTTCGGAGAAACATCACTATCTCATTTGGAAGATCAACTCCCACTTGATTCAAATGATTGTTGTACTCAGACAATCTGAGCACAAGTTCAATAATTGAGCTTTTCTCCCTTAGTTTGCAGGCTAAGAAAATCGTCGGAGGTCTTATTCCTCTTGACGTGGGCACGAGCCTGAAATCCCAATTTCAGTCCTCGAAACATCTTATATGTTTCGCAACGTTTCAAAAACGTCTTCGGTGCCTCAACTCTAAGCCGTTTAACTGAACTATCACGTAGTTATCAAAATGTGCATGTCAGATGTTCGTAACATCCACAGACAATGTTCGAGGTTCAGCACACTGAGCGGTGCATTAAGGACATAAGCCTTCTATGAAGCAATGAGGACAATCCTCAGTTTACGGACCTAGTCCGCATAATTGCTACTATCAACTTTCAACTAAATTTTCTCTAGGAACATATCTAAATAGTAGAACTAAAGTGCGAGCTATGACATAATTTGCGAAGACCTTTTGACTATGTTCAGGATAATTAAGTTCATCTTATGAACTCCCACTCAGATAGACATCCCTCTAGTCATCTAAGTGATTACATGATCCGAGTCAACCAGGCCGTGTCCGATCATCACGTGAGACGGACTAGTCAACATCGGTGAACATCTTCATGTTGATCGTATCTACCATACGACTCATGCTCGACCTTTCGGTCTCTTGTGTTCCGAGGCCATGTCTGTACATGCTAGGCTCGTCAAGTCAACCTAAGTGTTTCGCGTGTGTAAATCTGGCTTACACCCGTTGTATGTGAACGTAAGAATCTATCACACCCGATCATCACGTGGTGCTTCGAAACGACGAACTTTCGCAACGGTGCACAGTTAGGGGGAACACCTTCTTGAAATTTTAGTGAGGGATCATCTTATTTATACCGTCGTTCTAAGTAAACAAGATGTATAAACATGATAAACATCACATGCAATCAAATAATAGTGACATGATATGGCCAATATCATATAGCTCCTTTGATCTCCATCTTGGGGCTCCATGATCATCTTGTCACCGGCATGACACCATGATCTCCATCATCATGATCTCTATCATCGTGTCTTCATGAAGTTGTCTCGTCAACTATTACTTCTACTACTATAGCTAACGGTTAGCAATAAAGTAAAGTAATTACATGATGTTTATGTTGACACGCAGGTCATAAATAAATTAAGACAACTCCTATGGCTCCTGCCGGTTGTCATACTCATCGACATGCAAGTCGTGATTCCTATTACAAGAACATGATCAATCTCACACATCCCATATATCATTCATCACATCCTTTTGGCCATATCACATCACATAGCATACCCTGCAAAAACAAGTTAGACGTCCTCTAATTGTTGTTTGCATGTTTTACGTGGCTGCTATGGGTTTCTAGCAAGAACGTTTCTTACCTACGCAAAAACCACAACGTGATATGCCAATTGCTATTTAACCTTCATAAGGACCCTTTTCATCGAATCCGATCCGACTAAAGTGGGAGAGACAGACACCCGCTAGCCACCTTATGCAACTAGTGCATGTCAGTCGGTGGAACCAGTCTCACGTAAGAGTACGTGTAAGGTTGGTCCGGCCCGCTTCATCCCACGATGCCGCCGAATCAAGATAAGACTAGTAACGGCAAGCATATTGAACAAAATCAACGCCCACAACTACTTTGTGTTCTACTCGTGCATAGAAACTATGCATAGACCTAGCTCATGATGCCACTGATGGGGAACGTAGCAATAATTCAAAATTTTCCTACGTGTCACCAAGATCAATCTATGGAGTCATCTAGCAACGAGGGAGGAGTGGATCTACATACCCTTGTAGATCGCGCGCGGAAGCATTCAAGAGAACGGGGTTGGTGGAGTCGTACTCGTCGTGATCCAAATCACCGATGATCCTAGCGCCGAACGGACGACACCTCCGCGTTCAACACACGTACGGAGCAGCGACGTCTCCTCCTTCTTGATCCAGCAAGGGGGGAGGAGAGGTTGATGGAGATCCAGCAGTACGACGGTGTGGTGGTGGAAGTAGCGGGATTCCAACAGGGCTTCGCCAAGCGCTGTGGGAGGAGGGAGATGTGTCATGGGAGGGAGAGGGAGGCGCCAGGGCTTAGGTTGGGCTGCCCTCCCTTCCCCCCACTATATATAGGGCCAAGGGAGAGGGGGAGGGCGCAGCCTTGCCCCTTCCTCCAAGGAAGGGTGCGGCCAAGGGGGGGAGGAGTCCATCCTCCCCAAGGCACCTCGGAGGTGCCTTCCCCCTTTAGGACTCTCCCATTTTCCTTGACTCTTGGCGCATGGGCCTCTTGGGGCTGGTGCCCTTGGCCCATGTAGGCCAAGGTGCACCCCCTACAGCCCATGTGGCCCCCCGGGGCAGGTGGCCCCACCCGGTGGACCCCCGGGACCCTTTCGGTGGTCCCGGTACAATACCGGTGACCCCGAAACTTGTCCCGATGGCCGAAATAGCACTTCCTATATATAATTCTTTACCTCCGGACCATTCCAGAACTCCTCGTGACGTCCGGGATCTCATTCGGGACTCCGAACAACCTTCTGGTTACCGCATACTAATATCTCTATAACCCTAGCGTCACCGAACCTTAAGTGTGTAGACCCTACGGGTTCGGGAGACATGCAGACATGACCGAGATGACTCTCCGGTCAATAACCAACAGCGGGATCTGGATACCCATGTTGGCTCCCACATGTTCCACGATGATCTCATCGGATGAACCACGATGTCAAGGACTTAATCAATCCCGTATACAATTCCCTTTGTCTATCGGTACGACACTTGCCCGAGATTCGATCGTCGGTATCCCGATACCTTGTTCAATCTCGTTACCGGCAAGTCTCTTTACTCGTTCCGTAACACATCATCCCATGATCAACTCCTTGATCACATTGTGCACATTATGATGATGTCCTACCGAGTGGGCCCAGAGATACCTCTCCGTCACATGGAGTGACAAATCCCAGTCTCGATTCGTGCCAACCCAACAGACACTTTCGGAGATACCTGTAGTGTACCTTTATAGCCACCCAGTTACGTTGTGACGTTTGGCACACCCAAAGCACTCCTACGGTATCCGGGAGTTGCACAATCTCATGGTCTAAGGAAATGATACTTGACATTAGAAAAGCTTTAGCGAACGAACTACACGATCCTTGTGCTAGGCTTAGGATTGGGTCTTTGTCCATCACATCATTCTCCTAATGATGTGATCCCGTTATCAATGACATCCAATGTCCATGGTCAGGAAACCGTAACCATCTATTGATCAACGAGCTAGTCAAATAGATGCTTACTAGGGACATGGTGTTGTCTATGTATCCACACATGTATCTGAGTTTCCTATCAATACAATTCTAGCATGGATAATAAACGATTATCATGAACAAGGAAATATAATAATAACTAATTTATTATTGCCTCTAGGGCATATTTCCAACACCCCCTAATCCAGGACTCCCTCAGCAGCAGTAGCAAAAGGAATGACAGTGGGCGCGGAGTTGATGCGATCTGATCTTCGTGGCAGGTATCCGAGGATCTGAGAAGGGAATTAGAGAAAGGGTTGGCCGACGCCTCACATATATAGGCGCGACAGGTGGAGAGACGTGGGCTAGACCCACGTCCAAGTCGGCAACAGACCACGATCTGACGTCTAAGATCGTGGCTCGTCTGCTAATGACTCTCCGTTCCTGACTAGCAAAAATAAGCACATAGGTGTGAGCTTGGCTCGATCATGGCTCGTCTGTTAATGACTCTCCGTTCCTGACTAGCAAAAATAAGCACATAGGTGTGAGCTTTGCTCGGCTCATTCTCGCACCCCGCAGTGCACCGTGATGGGGCGAGGCATGGCATGGTGGGTGGCGGAGGAGGAGTGTGCGAAAACCACTTTTCTTCTCAAGCTCCAATAGCATGTGGAAGAGAATCCCTTATAAGGAGGTCCAACTCCTTCCACTAGCGGTATGGGACTAAACTTTCCACCACACCCATTGTCATATAACCCGCATGGGCCTTTAGCATTTTCAAAATTATTATATGGGCCTATAGCCCATACTACATTTCAACAATCCCCCGCCAGATCTCGAAGGCCATTATGTTGACTTCTATTCCAAACACTGTTTTGATATACCAGTATTTTCAGTGGAGACCTATTAAGGTTGAACATCCACCTAGAGCAAGTAGGTACATTCTTTCACAACTGAACAATGAATTATGCCTTCAATTGTCAATTTGGCATAAAGAAGTTTCATCAAATGTCTTACCAGTACTAGCCTGCCGTAAGCTGACCCCTCGGGTGCAGCATATAAGTCACACTCCTGGCCTATTCATGAGCTTGCTAGAGATCACCTCAATCGCATAGAATGTGACCAACAATTGGCTCATGTAAGTGTGTTCCTCCAAAGATCACTCCGTAGGATAGCAGCTTACTTATATAAGCTCTGGAACACATTAAGACAGTAGTCAACCCACCATACATTATCCGAGAGTATTGCATCTCCAATGGAGAGGGTTAGTAAAGTTACTCTCCTCAGTTAACCACTAGCTTGTTTTCCTAGGTCCTACTTCACATGATCACCGATCACATAGGTTGGGTTACCACTATGCAACTCATGTGGGTCTCATACCCATCTCCCTCGATGCATTTTCTATCACAACACATGTTAGCCCTTTAGTAAAGGGATCTGCCAGATTTTTAGCTGGCTGGATATAATCCAACGCTATCACTCCGAAATTTCTTAAACGTGTGACAAGCTTGGATAGGAAATCGCCGCTATGACGCCACCACAAGGGTGGGGTGCCCGAGCCAGCCAAGGAGGCCACTGCCTCCAGCTCGATCAGATCTGGTGCGAGAGCAGGAGGGCACGAGGAGCCTCGCCAGGGCAAGGCACGGGCAGCCAGCCGACCGGAAGTGTGTGTGTGTGGGGGGGGGGGTGTGGAGGCGAGGAGCGGCAGCCACCGACGGAGCGGGGGGCTGAAAGACAACAGGACATTGCCGCGCCGAGGGAAAAGGCCTCGCTGCCGCCTTCACAGGTACCAGCAAGCGTTTCGCTGGCTGGGCCTTTGGCGGCGGCGCGGCGGGGAGAAGGTACGACAGCTAGGGTTGCCCTCGAGTCACCATAGAGGCGATGCGAGCAGGGGTGGGGTGTGTGGGGGGGAGGTGATCTCAGCCTCTTCCGTTTCTGAGTTATGCGTATACTTCAAACAAATCTTGTACGCGGAGTAAAAAAGATCGGAGTGAGTATAAGATCTATATGGTGTATTTCACGCGGTAAATTCTGTAGAATGTTTGGAAAGTTTCACGGAAGGGATGCGCCGTCTGATTCAAATCCGATGGCCTCTGCTTGCACCGAGAGACCATGCCGTACCACACACCGAATGAAACTGCACTGACATCCGGAGTCCACTCGAGCTGTGACCTCATTTGTCAGTGACCCATACACACAACGTCGCGTACACGCAAATCCCTCGCCGCTGGCCGGCCGCCTGCCACGTCATGCCGATCAGGCAACAATGAAGTTGCGTCAGTGACTTGTGGGCCCCGCCAGCTCAGTTAGCGTACCGTCTATTAACTCTCGAAATGGCCGGATAGCTCCTCTCCTGCGAAGCTTTTCGTCTCTGTCCCCCTTCCCAACTACTCCTCCACCTCGATCGAGAGAAGCTCGGATCCCCGGAGGAGAGGAGAGGAGAGGAGCCCACTTTAGCTCTCGGTTGCGCCGCGGCTATGGGGAGCCTGCGAGGTGAGCGGCGGACTGAGCTCCGGGGCGTCCGGGTTTCCCGCGCGGATTGAGCGGCTTCTGATTCGGGGGGTGTTGATTTCGTGCGCTGGTGTCGTGCAGGCGGAAGCGGCGGAGAAGGGAGGAACGAGGACGGAGGGAAAGTAGGGCTACCGGCGTTGGAGGTGGCGCTCGCGTTCCCGCAGGCCACGCCGGCGTCCCTGTTCCCGCCCGCCGGTGAGATCCCCCGTTCCGTTTCATTGATTTTGTTCTTTGACCATCTTTTTCGGTTTAAATTAGCTGCTGGTTTTGGTTGTACGTAGTGGTAAGTAAGATGGTTGTATTTTGGGGGTCACGTAGAGCAATTGTTAGGTGAACTGTCTTATTTGTCTCTTTGGAGAGGAGGGTCCACTGTTCTGTTCATCACTTTGAGGTTATCATTACACTGGAAAGAATCCAGCGTGCTCTTGAGAAAACGAGGGTTAGGAGCGCTTTATTGGATACCCAAATTCTGGAAATGTGTTTTGAATTTTCGGTTAATATTGGTGGAACCGTGTTTGTGATTTAGTTATGTTCGTATAATTGACGTTAGTGAAACTTATTTGCTTTTGCACCTGTCCACAATGATAGTAGGAGTTCCTTAATGTCATTTTCAGTCTAAAATATGGGGTAGTTTTCCATTTGCACACTGCAACAGACTAATAAAGAGCAAATTTACAAGAATGATCTGGATTTTCACTAAGGTAAACGTGATTATATTTTTTGCTTGTGCGTTTAAGAATGCTTGTCTTGGACTTATTGATCACCGGGTTGGGCGCTTTCACAATGTATACAATTAATTAGCAACTTTTCCTTGCAGCGCCAAGCAGAAATGGACATGTTATTTTTGTCAGAAAGTAGTTGTATGCACTCACAAAAATTAAAGAGCAAAAGAAGGCACTTGTTCCTCTTGTTTCACAATCTTTCACCTGCTTACAGTGTACTAGATTCATTAATTTCTGTGTCAGTTATATTATTCAACATTGTACAGTTTTTCCTGCAGATTTTGGTTACAACATAATCTACAGCATTTGAATTATGCACTGTGCAGTGTCGGACTAATTGTAAGTTCACTAATTGTTTTTTTGCAGTGTCGGACTACTACCAGCTTGATGATTTGCTGACCGGTGAAGAGAAGGCGCTTAGGAAGAAAGTCCGTGCTATTTCAGAGAAAGAAATTGCACCCATTATGACCGAAGTATGTTCTTGCTACAGACATTTCCTATTTCGTTTCATGTTCTCAGAGAAATAACATATAATCTGGACTAATGTTATGGTGCAACATGTCTTCATACTGAAACTTTGTAGTACATACTGCTGCTAGTTTTGTCTTGTCATGTTAGATGCCTACTCTTTTTGTAGTAGCTGTTGTGACAAACTGATGGCTGATGTGCCAAAAACTTTGTTATTTTGCTTTTGCAGTACTGGGAGAAGGCAGAATTCCCATTTCATGCCATTCCGAAACTTGCAACTCTTGGCTTAGCTGGAAGTACAACGAAGGTACAAACTACTCAATCTTCTATTCGTGCTGTACTATGTAATGTTGGATTTGTACATGTACAATGTTAGAATTTGTTTTTCACAAACTTTGTGGCGTTACAGGGATATGGGTGCCCAGGACTCTCGCTTACAGCGAGTGCCGTTTCTATAGCAGAAGTTGCACGGGTTGATGCAAGCTGCTCCACATTTATTCTAGTGCACTCCTCTTTGGCAATGTCCACAATTGGTAAAGTTGTTGGGTTTTTTCAAAAGATTATGTTTGATATTCTGTTTGACTTTGACCAACAACAACTTACTTGAGCTCGTGTTTTAATTCTGTATGTGTGAAGAACAGCCCTTTGTGGATCAGAGGCTCAAAAGCAGAAGTACCTACCATCGTTAGCTCAGTTTAAAACTGTTGGTTGCTGGGTGAGTCACATTATCCAGTAGCTTATATATACAATATGCAATGTGTTATTATCATTATCTCCTCTTCCTAAGAGTGTGTCCGGTTT
Organism: Triticum aestivum; assembly: GCF_018294505.1. Lineage (NCBI taxonomy): Eukaryota > Viridiplantae > Streptophyta > Magnoliopsida > Poales > Poaceae > Triticum > Triticum aestivum. Next base: position 112,178,108 of record NC_057794.1, on the reverse strand, counting down.
CTGTAGGCTTTAACAGAGCCAGATTATGGAAGTGATGCAAGCTCCTTGAAAACTTCAGCAATCAAGGTTTAATATTTATTACTGTATTTGAGAAAATTTAAGTTTTTTCTTCACTACCTTATCATGTTATGATTTTTAAGGTACCTGGCGGTTGGCAATTAGATGGCCAAAAGCGCTGGATAGGTAACAGCACGTTTGCAGATGTGCTTGTAATTTTGGCTAGGAATGCAGACACAAAGCAACTAAACGGGTAATCATCTTGTTTTGGACTACTGTTGATAGCATTGTGTTAATATCATGTACTACCTCTGTAAACTACAGTAATATAAGATCTTTTAGATCACTACTTCAGTGATCTAAAAGATATTTATATCAGTTTACACAGGGAATACATGTCAGTATGAAGTTATTTCTCTGCTTATTAATGCAGAACTACCCTGCTTGTGAATGATGAATCTGATACACTTTCTTCAGATTCATTGTGAAGAAGGGAGCGCCTGGTTTGAGAGCCACAAAAATTCAAAACAAAATTGGACTTAGAATGGTTCAGAATGGCGATATCCTTCTGAATAAAGTATTTGTCCCAGAAGAAGACAGATTAACAGGCATCAATTCATTTCAGGATATAAGCAAGGTACCTGCCACCCCCAACTTCCCTGCTCTTTGTTAACCGATTGGAGTTGCTGCTTGGTGATGTTATCTTAGTTCTTATTTACTCTTGGACTGCTGAAATAGGTCCTAGCAATGTCACGTATTATGGTGGCTTGGCAGCCAATTGGCATATCGATGGGCGTCTACGACATGTGCCATCGGTCCGAACCTCACCTATCCTTAATCAATTTACAATTATCTTTGTACTGGTCTATACCTATTTGACTTTGCACATTTGCCACTGGATAGGTATTTGAAAGAAAGGAAGCAGTTTGGAGCTCCCCTGGCAGCCTTTCAGCTCAACCAAGAAAAGCTTGTTCGGATGCTTGGTAACATCCAGGCCATGCTCCTTGTCGGCTGGCGCTTGTGCAAGCTCTATGAGTCAGGCAAAATGACACCAGGCCATGCTAGTTTGGGCAAGGTCCGTAAATTGCTATGTAGCTAGCCAATGGTCTCTTTGTTTAAGTCGCATATGGTGTCTTGACATGTACAGTGTACTGATCAATGTTTGAATTCAGGCATGGACGTCCAGCAAGTCAAGGGAGGTAGTTTCTCTGGGCCGAGAGCTATTGGGCGGCAATGGAATTTTGGCTGATTTTCTAGTAGCAAAGGTAAAAAGTGCTAACATTTAATATCCATTTGATCATCTCCGAACATGGTAGTTTCTCACAGGCTGATGAATGGCCTATTGTTAGCCACAGCACTTCATAAACCACTTGATTTTCTCCATTTCTTGGTGTCTACTCCCTCCGTTCCAAAATAGATGACCCAAGTTTGTACTACCTTTGTACTAAATTTAGTACGAAATTGAGTCATCTATTTTGGAACGGAGGGAGTAGTAAAGAAACATTGATCATAACTATCTCAATCTTTGCAGGCGTTCTGCGATCTGGAACCGATTTACTCATATGAGGGCACCTACGACATCAACAGCCTTGTGACCGGAAGAGAAATCACCGGGATCGCGAGCTTCAAACCTGCTGCGGTAGCGAAATCTCGGCTGTAATTCTTCTTCTGCCTCCAGCTATGATGAACAGCAAAGTATGACCCCCACCTTGTATTCTGGTGGGTACGAGTAAGATCGGAATAAGTGCAACCGAATGATCAAATGTAATCTGTAAAGCGAAAGAATAAAGTCGGAGCTGGATTTGTATCTATGTAATGGTACAGCATATGGAGTCTAACCTCTCATGACCAGTGTTTGTGCTGTGGGGGGTCGTACCAGCTTCTACATAATGGAATTGTGCAGTTTAGGAGACTTTTCCCCTGATACTTACCTGTGAGATGAGATGGGTGCAGATTATGTGCCATTTTTTGGGTGAGAAAATGTGCCCTTCGTTTAATAGGGAACAGCAGATGCCCTGCTCTCACACCCTCGAATCCTAACTGGTAGCAGTAGAGCAGCACCGGTGGGGAGGTAGGGCTGAGGAGTCCTGAGTGGCTGTCAGAAATGCAAGACTGGGGGAGGTAAACAAAGACCGGCACAATGGATCAGATTCTGCAACATAGAATAGCAGCAGCATTCGAGAGAAACTGATCTGGTGCTGCGTAATAATCGACCACATATAAACATGGGGAACATGTGATGAGAGCTCTGCATTTTATCTGTATGGTGCATGTACAATAATGAAAGACATTGTTCCCAACAACAATAACACTAACACATATGTGGAAACTGGGTAGCCATAGAGGCCAGGGGAAGGTAGATGTGCAGAAACGCTTCCATGTTGCAACAAGGGTAATGCTTGCCAGGGAACTGTCTTCTGACCTAACTATGGAAATGTTCAAGTGCAACAAAACTAAAGAGATTGATTGCTACGCTTTGAACTTCCATGGGCCATGACTTGCCTGGCAGCTTATACATATATCAGGAAGAAGAACGAGTCTATGAAGAAGACAAACGGACGTAGTCGAACGGGTCCTCACAAACGCGACGTTGTCGGAACCAACCCGAAGAAGCAACACCGGAAAGAAGCACACAACATAGTAAACAACCAACACATGAACATGTCATGATATGTGGGATGCGGTATGTGATGCATATGCATGATTTGGAAAGGATTGATTGAACCTGGCGTCAACTTGGAAATCCAAGAGTTCCACTGGAAAAGTGAGTTGATTTCGGTCGAAATCGATATAAAGATCACCGGAATCGGATGCACGGTTTGGAAATGGCAAGCAAAACAAATATGACACCGGTCTATAATTAACAGCAAGTAGACATTTAAATGCATCAAAATAAATATGCTACAGCACTCAAACATGACAACAAAATACATGGCAGGGATCCACTCATGATGCTTAACAAAAGATGAACACTGAGCTATGGCTAATTCATCCATTAACAGGTTCAAACAAGCATGGAAAAAGTGCAAACGATAACAGGTTACACACTTAGTGAAATTAACACAAGTCTGGAATTTATCATCAGGAAGCAATGTTTAGAGCATGATAACTATATGCTACAGGAACATATCATGGAAAAGCAAGGCATGGCATGAAGCTAATCAAAGCACTTAACAAAAGCCCCTTAGTGACCATGAGCCAAAAGGGATCAGAAAATACAATTGCAAGTATATGAACATAGCAAAAATATAAACAGATTCAGACTTAGTGAAAAACTGGAGCATGCAAAGCAGTTAATGAGTAGGCATGTTTACGAGCTCGATGCACTCACTACGGAGCATGACATGACAAACTAAGCATACACCCATCAAGAAGACATGGCATAGAAGCTAGACATGGCAAGAACAACAACATAGCATGCACGGATCAATAGCAACATGCTCGGCAAAATCGCTAAACATGTCAACAATCTGCCAGGAACATTTTATAGCAAAAGTAGAGCTCGATTGACTCAAGCTAGGGTGCTCCATAAATGCAAACAAAGACATGGATGGATAGAGCACCACAATATTAACAAAACATCCTTACTGATCATCCTCAAAAGAGGCACAGATCACTAGGAAACAACATGAACATATGGCATAAAAATAAAAACAGGACAAGGACTTGGAGAAATTCTAAGTCCCTGAAATCAGCATCAACGATTACGCTACTTTGCATGTTTGTGCTAGTCACCACAAATATCACAAAAATACATGGCATAAACCCCTGTAAAGATGGCATGACATATAACAAAACACATGTGGAACTCAGGATCACAACATGCACACATTAATCATGGCAAAAATGACAAAATGCCATTTGCTGAAACAGATCTGAAATATTCCTCACATAGCCCTCTTCCAACAACATTTCGGGCATCAAGATGAACTCAAATGAAAATGATGCAATGAGATGAAATGATTTACTCGTCGAGACGAACATTTTGATATGCTACACGCCCAAAACGGAGCCACGGGTGCAGAGTTATGACATGATGACGAATGCATAAAAATAACAGGAATACCAGACTTGGCCAAAATTCCAGATCTGAAAATGAGCGTTAGATAGCTATAACACGCCTGGGCGGGATTTAGTGGGCTGGAGCTCACCTTGCGGCCCGTGGGCCTGTTCGGGTCCGAGGGTGGAAAACCGGATCGCGGGTCGGGCTGGTTCGGCGAAAACCGGAAGCGAGGGAAGAACCGGCCGAACCAGGCGGACCGGGCAGAACCATGTGGACCGGACGGCGGAGCAGAACGGCGGCGGGGTCGCCGGAGTTGGTCGCGGCCATGACGACGAAGCAGGATGGTGGAGCAGGGCGGTGCGGATCCGGGGAGGCCGGTGCCGGATCCGGCCAGGGCGAGGAAGCGGAGGTCCGGCGGCGAAGCAAGCCGCAACTGGAGCTGTCCGGCGACGAGCTCCCGTGGCGGAGCGGCGAGCTCGCGGGGAAGACGATGCGGGTGGTGGCGGCGGCTCTGCGCTGCGACGCGAGCGAGGCGGCGGGGACGATGGCGCAGGGCGGCGCATCGAGGTTGACGGGGCGCGGCGGCGGTCGGCGGCGAGCACGCGGGGAGGTGCCAGCGGCCGGACGGCGAGAGCGGCGGCGGCGCACGGCGGGCCGGGCGACGGCGAGATCTGGGCCCGCGCGGGCCCGTGATGGGCTCCGTGGGCCGCGGCGAAGTGGGCACCGGATCCGGACAGGTGGCGGCCCCTGATTGGGCGCGGGAGGCGGCGGTGCTGATGTGGCACACTCTCATTGGACGGAGTGAGGTGGCCGGCTGGGGTGGACGCGTCCGCCGGCGGGCGGACATGTCCGGCGGCGCGAGAGGAGCGAGGGTTAGGGTTTCGCCCGTGAATTTCGGGATGGGAGCACTTATATGTAGGTAGAGGGAGCTAGGGGAGTCCAAATGAGGTGCGGTTTTCGGCCACATGATCATGATCGAACGACCGAGATGATGGAGGAGGTTTAGGTGGGTTTTGGGCCACTTTGGAAGGGTGTTGGGCTGCAACACACACGAGGCCTTTTCGGTCCCTCGGTTAACCGTTGGAGTATCAAACGAAGTCCAAATGGCACGAAACTTGACAGGCGGTCTACCTGTAGTAAACCAAGGCCGCATGACAAGTCTCGGTCCAATCTGAGAACGTTTAACACCCGCACACGAAAAGAGGTAGAAAGGGACACCGGGTGACATAGGATCGCCGGATAGCAAAACGGACAACGGGGAAAATGCTCAGATGCATGAGACGAACATGTATGCAAATGAAATGCACATGATGACATGATATGCAATGCATGACACGCAAGCAATGACAAGGCAATAACATCGAATAACTGGAGGACACCTAGCACATCGGTCTCGGGGCGTTACAACACTCCACCATTACGAGAGGATCTCGTCCCGAGATCTAGAATGGCACCAGAGGAACAACGGAAGAGAAAGAGAGGAGGTAAAACTAAGTTGCTCCTTTGACAAACGAGTGAAACCAAAGAACCTTGAAAAGGTTAAGCCATTTCGAGAAAAGAATACAACGGAGATGAACGAAGTTAAAAACATTCCGTTAGAAAAGAGGAAACAAGGAAGAACAAATTCGAACAGCACTCCGGTTGGAAAAATATGCAAGGCTTGATAAAATGAAAGAACTTGAGCAGCGGGCACACACTCCGGTTAAGTGGATAAGCACGAAAAAAACACGATCCTGTCAAAACAAGAAGATGGGTTGAAGAGAGCAACATCACAATGCCTCCGGGAGAAATGAAAGAATGGAATTAAAGGAACGGGGAAGGAAACAACATCTTCTACCTCCAATGAGTTTGCAAAGGCATCATAAGGAGAAGGGTTGAACGGAGTTGTTGGAAAACCAACAATGAAAGGATAAGCTTGATATGGACTTATAGAAGACATCTCAAAATTATGAGGTGACAACTTGCCACTCACGGAATAGATTTGATTGGTAAGACCAAGGAGACGAGAAACTATATCACTGGGAGGATAAATGAAGAACTTGGGTCCTTTATAAGCACCATAAATAGAAATAATCCTTAGGGAAGGTTTTAGGTGGAATATAACCCAAGAAAAACTCCAATGACGAGATTGATGGATTTAAAATACTTCATTCTTAACAACATGTGGATCATGAACCATGAACTCAAATTATCAAGAATGACATAACACCACCTGAAAAGCTATGGTAGAAGGAATTGCACTCCGGATTGCACGAAGAAGAATACTTGAGCTCCTCTGAAAAAAATCTTGATGAACACTTCAAGAAGGAATTAAATCCTTGATGAACTATCATGTAGAACCTCCATGAAGAAACTCTGGTAAACGAAAGGAATGATCAACCAAAAGAAAAAGAGAAGTTGAAAACACAAGGTGAATCCTTGCAATGATTAGATGAATCTTCATGATGGTATAATGCGCAAAAGCTTGGAACTCCGGAAAAGAAAGATGAAGCAAATGAAACCGAGAATTTGATGAACCTCCGGAATAAGGAATCAAACCTTTGGGTGAATCAAGAATAAGAATTATGTTATGCTCATCCTTCACCAATTTAGATTGATGACAAACAATGGATTTGGCATACTACTTATTCCCGTAGAAAGGATTAAGCGAGATATAGTGCAAGCTTGGGAAGGTCTTCAATGATCCACCGGTAGGATTGAAAAGAACGAAAGAGTTGATATGATAACGAATGACGAGAACTCTTGCACGAACCACCGTAAGAATTAAAATGACCAAGGAAAAGATATTGATACACCGAGAAGAATTAGCACAAGAATGAAGATGCTTGAGGGGATTTGATACCAGTGAACGAAAAGATCACGAGCTGATTAGAGAAAACTTGAATGAAGCACCGGTCAGATTTGGAGAACGAGAGCTGAAAACTGGAATGAATAAATCTTAGCTGATGGGCTCCGGATAATCAAACTGAATAGAATCTTGAATTGCTCCGGATAGGTGAAAAGAATTCCCACAATCGAAAATAATTATGAGAGGGTGGAACAAGCTAGAATCACGAATCTTGAAGAGAATGGAGCAATATTGAGAGAAAAATCTTCTTCGGTCTTGAAATGCAGAGAATGACGATGAGAAACACCACCATGAATTGTTGAGATACTCTGGGATAATGAATATTAGAAAGGTTGAACCGACGATGAAAGAATTGAAAGATCTTGGGGAAAGGCATTTGACTGATGATAAATCATACTTACGTCAAATTTGGAAAATAATTTGAGAGTAACTCCAGGAAGATTAGAAGAGTCAGGTAAGATCCTGCGAAAAGACCTATGGGTTAGGGCCCACTCAAAAGAAACATCGTTTAAATGATTACTTGAAAAGGAGAATGCACCGGTTGAATTAAATGGCTTGAATGAGATAACAACCTCAAAATATCTTGAACGGATTGAGAATGGAAACGAATCTTCTGAGGAATCTTCAGCACTCCGGATCAAATGAATAGTGAGAAGTGAATGATAAAGAGGTGCAACGGCATGGGAAAACATATGAAACGAGGAAAGGATATGATCAAGCAAGCTTGAATTGGTTCCATCGGAGAAGACAACGAGTGAAGAGTGACGAACTTGAAGCTCCGTTAGAATCTTCATGAGAATCACCGGATAAGGATATTGATTGAAAAGAATGGAGAGACTTCACATCAATAAAATGGATACTTGATTAATAAATTCGAGTCCTCGAAGAAAAAGGGTGGGAGGGTGGGAAAACAAAGGCAGCTTGGGATGAATGAAAACAAACACCGTTGGAAAGAATTGATAATTGATCTTGCGAATGTAGGAATGATCGGATCCACTTGAATTGAAGCACACCAGTTGACAAGGATTGACATGACAAACTCGATGACCGAGAAGGATTAGTATCACATAAGAACATGAGAACACCGCTTAGGCAAGGTATGGAATCAACATTTGACTTCGAAGCAACTCGAATACCACAACTCAAAACAAAACGAAGCATTGGCTTGCAGAATAAGCCGGAACAAACATATGATAGAGATTTCGTCCGAAGTTTTCGTGGTGGGGCCTACACGGGCTCGATCGTACAACACCATCATGTACAAGGCAGTGCACATGACATACGAAGCGTCCCCGAGTCGGCATAGCCAAGGACTCTTTAAGACGCAACGAGACCACTGTAAAACCGTCCATGGATAGGCGGACCACTAGACGTCGAACCCCAATTTCGTATCATACATCTGTCGGAAAGATATCCTAGGAGCTACTTGAATTCCCACTTATAAACTCCCGAAATTTTCCCGGTTATGCAATCAGGTGTTGGGGATATAGGGGAAGCATAATATCTCACCCAAACTAGCAAATCCTACATCCAGCTGTATCCATCCTTCAACACATAACCAAGAAACCTTCAGAAATCGTTTACCTCAACCTTCGAAAAGCATCCGTTATACGAGTTATGGCAATACTCCCGAACTCCCGCCCCAGTACTGGGTGGCGTCGAGGTTATCTCACCAACAACTGCATAAAAGAGATTTTCGATGTCGGCGAAACTAAACTCAGGTATTCCAGAATTGCAACGATAAAATTGTGACGACAACACCTCGGAGCTCAACTCCCCGGGACACTGCCACAACCCCTAAATGACAGGAGGCACCAAGAACAATGTTCTCGTCACAAATCGATCGGAACCATTCCAAGATACCCGCGTGGTCCTAAATTTTTTTAGTGAAATTTGAGAAGAGAAGAGTCAAAACTCTACGTCAGGATGCCTCACCAGAGCGACGAAGGGACTAGGGAGTAAAAATAATTCCTAACTCTCCGATATATAATTTCCTAAATGACTCAAAACATTTTTCTAGACTCAACAACGCCAACGATTCGATCAAGCAGGGGGTTCCTAAAGTCGGGGAAGGCTCTGATTACCAACTTGTAACGCCCTCGAAGCGGCTATATCTCCCACGTGTTGAAGCACGACTTAGAGGCATAACCGCATTGAAAGCAATGTCGCAAGTGAGGTAATCTTCACAATAATCCATGTAATACATAAGGGAAAGAGATACATAGTGAGCTTACAATCGCCACTTCACACAATACATGAATAAAGCATTACATCATCCAGATACAATCAGGGTCCGACTACGGAACCAAAATAAAAGAAGACTACCCCAAATGCTACACAGATCCCCGATCGACCCCAACTGGGCTCCACTACTGATCAACTAGAACGAAACGGCACAAAGGACAAGATCTTCATCGAGCTCCTCCTTGAGCTTGGTTGCGTCATCTGCACCTGCAAGCTGGTTTTGGAAGTATCTGTGAGTCACGGGGACTCAGCAATCTCACACCCTCGCGATCAAGACAATTTAAGCTTATAGGAAGGGTAAAAGGTATGAGGTGGAGCTGCAGCAAGCGACTAGCATATATGGTGGTTAACATACGCAAATGAGAGTGAGAAGAGAAGGCAAGGCATGGTCGATAAAACTATGATCAAGAAGTGATCCTAGAACAACCTACATCAAGCATAACTCCAACACCGTGTTCACTTCCCGGACCCCGCCGAGAAGAGACCATCACGGTTACACACGCAGTTGATACATTTTAATTAAGATAAACTTTAGGTTTTCTACAACCGGGCATTAACAAATTACCATCTGCCCATAACCACAGGCACAACTTTCGAAAGTTCAAATCCCTGCAGGGGTGTCCCAACTTAGCCCATCACAAGCTCTCACGGTCAACGACGGATATTCCTTCTCCCAAGACAATCCGATCAGACTCGGCATCCCGGTTACAAGACATCCTCGACAATGGTAAAACAAGTCCAGCAACACCGCCCGAATGTGCCAACAAATCCCGATAGGAGCTGCACATATCTCGTTCTCAGGGCACACTCAGATGAGACATCCTACGAGTAAAACCAACCCTCAAGTTGCCCCGAGGTGGCCCCGCAGTCTACTCGGTTGGACCAACACTCAGAGGAGCACTGGCCCAGGGGGGGTTTAAATAAAGATGACCCTTGAGTCTGCAGAACCCATGGGAAAGAAAAGGCTAGGTGGTGAACGGTAAAACCAATGTTGGGCATTGCTGGAGGAGTTTTATTCAAGGCGAACTGTCAAGGGGTTCCCATTATAACCCAACCATGTAAGGAACGCAAAATCTGGGAACATAACACCGATATGACGGAAACTAGGGCGGCAAGAGTGGGACAAAACACTAGGCATAAGGACGAGCCTTCCACCCTTTACCAAGTATATAGATGCATTAATTAAATAAGAGATATTGCGATATCCTAACAAAATATCCATGTTCCAACAAGGAACAAAACTCCAATCTTCACTTGCAACTAACAACGCTATAAGAGGGGCTGAGCAAGCGGTAACATAGCCAAACAACGTTTTGCTAGGACAAGGTGGTTAGAGGCTTGGCTTCACAATATGGGAGGCATGATAAGCAAGTGGTAGGTATCGTAGCATAGGCATAGCAAAAGAGCGAGCATCTAGCAAGCAAAGATAGAAGTGATTTCGAGGGTATGGTCATCTTGCCTGAAATCCCGCAAGGAAGAAGAACGAGTCTATGAGGAAGACAAACGGACGTAGTCGAACGGGTCCTCACAAACGCGACGTTATCGGAACCAACCCGAAGAAGCAACACCGGAAAGAAGCACACAACATAGTAAACAACCAACACATGAACATGGCATGATATGCGGGATGCGGTATGTGATGCATATGCATGATTTGGAAAGGATTGATCGAACCTGGCCTCAACATGGAAATCCAAGAGTGCCACTGGAAAGTTGAGTTGATTTCGGTCAAAATCAATATAAAGATCACCGGAATCGGATGCACGGTTTGGAAATGGCAAGCAAAACAAACATGGCACCGGTCTGCAATTAACAGCAAGTAGCCATCTAAATGCATCAAAATAAATATGCTACAGCACTCAAACATGACAACAAAATACATGGCAGGGATCCACTCATGATGCTTGACAAAAGATGAACACTGAGCTACGGCTAATTCATCCATTAACAGGTTCAAACAAGCATGTCAAAAGTGCAAACGATAACATGTTACAGATTTAGTGAAATTAACACAAGTCTGGAATTTATCATTAGGAAGCAATGTTTAGAGCATGATAACTATATGCTACAGAAATATATCATGGCAAAGCAAGGCATGGCACGAAGCTACTCAAAGCACTTAACAAAAGTCCCTTAGTGACCATGAGCCAAAAGGGATCAGAAAATACAATTGCAAGCATATGAACATAGCAAAAACATAAACAGATTTAGACTTCGTGAAAAACTGGAGCATGCAAAACAGTTAACGAGTAGGCATGTTTACGAGCTCGATGCACTCACTACAGAGCATGGCATGACAAACTAAGCATACACCCATCAAGTAGACATGTCATAGAAGCTAGACATGGCAAGAACAACAACATAGCATGCATGGATCAATAGCAACATCCTCGGCAAAATCGCTAAACATGTCAACAATCTGCCAGGAACATTTTATAGCAAAAGTAGAGCTCGATTGACTCAATCTAGGGTGCTCCATAAATGCAAATAAAGACATGGATGGATAGAGCACCACAATATTAACAAAATATCCTTACCAATCATCCTCAAAAGAGGCACGGATCACTAGGAAACAACATGAACATATGGCATAAAAACAAAAACAGGACAAGGACTTAGATAAATTCTAAGTCCCTGAAATCAGCATCAACGATTACGCTACTTTGCATGTTTGTGCTAGTCACCACAAATATCACAAAAATACATGACATACACCCCTGTAAAGATGGCATGTCATATAACAAAACACATGTAGAACTCAGGATCACATCATGCACACATTAATCATGACAAAAATGACAAAATGCCATTTGCTGAAACAGATCTGAAATATTCCTCACATAGCCCTCTTCCAACAACATTTCGGGCATCAAGATGAACTCAAATGAAAATGATGCAATGAGATGAAATAATTTACTCATCGAGGCGAACATTTTGATATGCTACATGTCCAAAATGGAGCCACGGGTGCAGAGTTATGACATGATGAAGAATGCATAAAAATAACAGGAATACCAGATTTAGCCAAAATTCCAGATCTGAAAATGAGCGTTAGATAGCTATAACATGCCTGGGCAGGATTTAGTGGGCTGGAGCTCACCTTGCGGCCCGTGGGCCTGTTCGGGTCTGAGGGTGGAAAACCGGATCGCGGATCGGGCTGGTTCGGCGAAAACCGGAAGCGAGGGAAGAACCGGCCGAACCGGGCGGACCGGGCAGAACCGTGTGGATCGGACAGTGGAGCAGAACTGTGTCACGGCCATGACGGTGAAGCAGGATGGTGGAGCAGGGCGGCGCGAGCGTGCGGATCCGGGGAGGCCGGTGCCGGATCCGGCCAGGGCGAGGAAGCGGAGGTCCGGCGGTGAAGCAAGCCACGGCTGGAGCTGGCCGGCGATGAGCTCCCGTGGCGGAGTGGCGAGCTCGCGGGGAAGACAATGCGGGTGGTGGCGGCGGCTCTGCGCTGCGACGCGAGTGAGGCGGCGGGGACGATGGCGGAGGGCGGCGCGGCGGTGGTCGGCGGCAAGCACGCGGGGAGGTGGCGGCGGCTGGACGGCGAGGGCGGCGGCGGTGCACGACGGGGCAGAGCGGGCCGGGCGGCAGCGAGATCTGGGCCCACGCGGGCCCGTGATGGGCTCCGCGGGCCACGGCGAAGTGGGCACCGGATCCGGACAGGTGGCGGCCCCTGATTGGGCGCGGGAGGCGGCGGCACTGACGTGGCACGCTCTCATTGGCCGGAGTGTGGTGGCCGGCTGGGGTGGACGCGTCCGCCGGCGGGCGGACATGTCCGGCGGCGCGAGAGGAGCGGGGGTTAGGGTTTCGCCCGCGAATTTCGAGAGGGGAGCACTTATATATAGGTAGAGGGAGTTAGGGGAGTCCAAATGAGGTGCGATTTTCGGCCACGCGATCGTGATCGAACGACTGAGATGATGGAGGAGGTTTAGGTGGGTTTTGGGCCACTTTGGAAGGGTGTTGGGCTGCAACACACACGAGGCCTTTTCGGTTCCTCGGTTAACCGTTGGAGTATCAAACGAAGTCCAAATGGCACGAAACTTGACAGGAGGTCTACTGGTAGTAAACCAAGGCCACATGACAAGTCTCGGTCCAATCCGAGAACGTTTAACACCCGTACACGAAAAGAGGTAGAAAGGGACACCGGGTGACATAGGAGCGCTGGATAGCAAAACAGACAACGGGGAAAATGCTCGGATGCATGAGACGAACATGTATGCAAATGAAATACACATGATGACATGATATGCAATGCATGACACGCAAGCAATGACAAGGCAACAACAGCGAATAACTGGAGGACACCTGGCACATCGGTCTCGGGGCGTTACACGTGTGCACAAACAGACTAATTTTGTTTGAAATGAAGACGTACTAATTTTGAAATGAAGACGTAAGTTCATCATTTCTCCTCTAATTTTTTCCACGTAAAGCAATCACAATTCTACCATAGGTTTGATTTGCTGGCGCATTTCAGGTCTCGTGTGCTATATGTAAGACATTTTTTGGCATTTACCGTGCATTTTGGCATATAAATCAATTCCTAGCTGGACGACATTTCCTATCGAAAGGGATGAGGATTGTCGTTCGATCTGAGAGCATCCAACGGTGTAGACGTACAATCCGCGGGGTTTGGGTTCTGGCCAATCATAACGCACGACTCAGATCGCGCGTGCAGCAAAGGGGGGGGGGCATCGGCCACGGTTTTTGGTAGGCACACGACTTTCGTGAGTGAACAGTGTGCTATTTTAAAACATTTTTTGTGAGGGGCTATTTGAAAACATTTACATGTGCTATTGAAAGGGATGATGATCGCCGTTTGATCAAGGAGAATCCAACGGTGTAGACGTACGATCCATGGGGTTTGGGTTCTTGCCAATCAGAACGCATGACTCAGATCAGGCGCGTGGCAGAGAGGGCGCATCGGCCATGGTTTAGTGGACACACGGCTTTCGTGAGTGAACTGTGTGTTATTTGAAAACATTTACATTACCTAACATCATATTTTTGTTTGAATGAAAACATGAGTTCATCATTTCGCCCCCAATTTTTTTCCACGGTAAGAATTCACGATTGTACCCTATGGTTTGATTTTCTAGCACATTTTACCAGGCGGCAAGCCTCGCTAGCAATCTCAAACTTGGAATATGCAAAAAAAGAGATCTCGTTTGTATGTGTGTATATATATAGTCGTAACTACATGTGCGTGTTAGCAAGATCATTTGTGTGTCGCTTTGCGAATTTTCATTTATTGTGCGAGAAACAGGAAAAAACTTCAAACAATTCGGCCACAGGGTGCGGCTAGAGGCATATGTCTTATTGGTATTTTAATTTTAGGAAATGCATATAGAGTCTGAAAAATAACGAAAATCATTGTGTCACTGTCGCGTGCTCTCACGATCGCATGGACAAAATTCGGTAAAGTTTGGCAAAAGTTTTTGTGCTCGCACCTTCCATACCGGAGCATCTCACAAGAAGGATCGTAGTTTCCAAAAGGAGATGCGGTACTTCGACTACAAATCGTCAGTTACTAGCTACATCGTCCTGGCCCATTTCAGGTCGTCTGCTATGTTTAAGTCATTCTTTACACTTACCTTGCATTGCATTTTAGTGCATACAATTAATTAAAGTCAAAAACCCTACTACAACTACATGTGGGTGTTTTAGTTAGGCTATATATATACTTAGGCTACTCATAGTGGAGAGTCATATACTAGTATCATGCATATATATATGATCGATACTAGTGTATGATACTACCTTTAATTAGTTATAACGCATAGTATAATAGATAGAGTATAGTATCATAGATCATATTTATTGCCATGCATGACACAAATAATTAGCATCACATTTAACATAATACGGTATCTACCTATATGTTACTCTAACCCTCTCTCTCTATATTTAATTCTTTGCCACACCGGCATACTTGCTATTTCCGAGTGCATGACATCATCGGCTATGATACCACCACTTTGGCCAGCATTATATAGTGGGGAGTATCATATACTATATATAGTATCATGCATATGGTACTGGTGTATGATACTACGTACGTACCTTCATAGTGCATATATAGTATCATCGAGTAGTATATATCATAGATGATCGTATTTATGGCAAGTAGTATAGCATTTATTATATATGTTACGGTATCTACCCATGTTACTGCTTCTTTGTCACATCATCATATTTGCTATTCCCGAGTGCATGATACCGGCTATGATACCCCCGCTATGGCCACCCTAAGGCTGGTCGTAATATGGGAGTATCAAGTGGTATCATGCATGCTAACTAGACTTTTTGGATGATGTGGCACACAGTTAAATGAGGAAAGAGAGGGTGTGGTATCGTATCATGATACCGTATCATATTAAATGTTGTACTACTTTGTGTCATGCATGGCAATTAATAAGGCAACCTAAGATACTAACTTATGATACTATGCATGCATGCATTACGGAGGTATTACCGATCATATACTAGTATCATGCATATATACTCCCTCCTTTCCGGTTTATAGGCTTATCTCAAAATTTTAGTTTTTCCATTTGATAAGGCTCAATTTGGTTGTTCCCCATCACATGTTCAGATTCCAAGGTGAATTAAATCATTGCATGCAAGTATTAATAGAAAATTGACCAATGCATGTACTTTATGCATGCATGCATGTATTGCAATTAATACATTGGTAAACACAATTTTTTGAGGAAAGCAAAAGCATTAATTGGGTGTTTTTGCAAACTACAAAAAGTAATCCACCACTCATCGTCTACCTTGGTTGGTGATATTTTCGAATTTAGCCCTGTAAACCGGAAAGGAGGAAGTATGATACTAGCTAGTCTATGATATACTAGCTACCTCACTAAGAGCATGGTTAATAATACAGCGAACGGTCGGCTATAAGAAGTTGCCATGTCATATACAGCCAACCTCTTAGCCGACATGTACAATAATAAGTTTTAAATACGTACTAGTTTATCAATAGTTGGCCCACCTTACATCCTCACAAAGTGTCTTGGGTCTCATGTTGCAGCTGGCTCTACTAACCAAGAGCCCGCTTCTCTTCTCTCTCCTCTTCTCTTTCCTCCAACTAATAAGCACATATATATTATTCTATTCCTTATAGCCTGCTTATGTCACTCTATTGTACTTGCTCTAAGACTAGCCACAATGGAGAGTAACATACACCTATCCCTAGACTATGTTACTACCTTTCATAGTGGGTAGTAACATACGTATGGTAACATGCAAAGCCTCATTTATTAGGTTATAGACTCATATTGCATTGGGACATGTGATGTTGCAGTAACTAGCTAAGTTACTCAAACTACCTCTCTCCTCATTAACTCATTGCCACATAAGAAAATTTGTTGAGTTGGACTCGATGTTACTGCTGAAGTTACTCCCACTGTGGCTAGTCTAATGCATAGTATCATAGAGTAGTATCATATGTAGTACTTTGTTTATTGTCATGCATGACACATAGTAGCATAGCATTTATTATGATACGGTTTTATGATATGATACTTAACCCTCTCTTTCTTCATTTAATTCTATGACATCTCATCAAAATTGCCTAGTTGGCATGCATGATACTAGCTATGGTACCCCCTTACTATCAGCCTAGCAAAGAAGGTGTACAGATCATTTGTGCGTCGCTTTGTGAGTTTTCATCCGTTTGTTCGAGAAGCGGGGAGAAGTTTCAAACATTTCAGCCGTGAGGTGCGGCCACTGGCGTAGGCCTAGTTGGTATTTTAATTACAGGAAATTTAGATGGAGTTCGAACATTATCAAAATCAATGTGTGCCCGTGGCGTGCTCTCACGACCCCGTGGAAAAAAATTGGTAAAGTTTGGCACAAGTTTTGATGAACGCTCCTTCCAAACCGGAGCATCTCACATGAAGGATCATGGTTTCTAAAAGGAGACATGTCAATTCAAACTCCTGTGGCCGGTGACTTCATCATTTGGCCTCATAAAAATTTCCACAATACGCAATCGCCATTATACCACGGGTTTGATTTTCTGGCGCATTTCAGGTATCTTTAGCTATATTTAAGACATTTTTTTGAGATTAACGTGCATTTTGTGCATAAAAATAAAATTACAACCGGAATTGCATGTGCTGTCGAAAGGGATGAGGATCGCCGTTCGATCTGGGAGCATCCAACGGTGCAGACGTACTATCCGTGGGGTTTGGGTTCTGGCCAATTAGAAATCACGGCTCAGATCGTGGGCGGGGTTTGGTCAGCACACGACTTTCATCAATGAACCGTGTGCTATTCGCAAACCAGATTGCATATTTTTGTTCACACATACTGTAGTGAGATCAATTGAGTGTGCTACCTCTATGATATAATAATAATAATAACAAAAAATAGGTCATATTCATTGCCTAATCTGACATCATATCAAGGTCAACATATTAACGGTTCTTACATCAACAGAACACCGGGCATAACTCACAAATTCAGTACACACGACAGTTCTAAATTGAACGAATTAAGTTGCAGGGTAGGCATAAAGACTAGTCTTACGGCTTAATTCCCATGTACATGGGGGAACTGGGATCATTACGTTGACCCCGAATGAACTTGAGTTTTATGATGATTTTACGCTTCTCTATTACACAGGTGCGTGATCCCTTGGCTGGTAACTCATCAAATTCATCGTACTCGTCCTCATCAGCAACATCGTCGACACCTAGTACCCTTCTCTTCCCATGCATCACTACATGGCAGTTCTTATGCAAGGGGTCTTCCACAAAGAAAATCTGGGTAGCATCGCTGGCAAGAATGAATGGGTGCGCGTGATATGCCATCGTTGTCCTGTTAACACAGGTCTTCCTGTACTCATCAATCCTTACCTGACCAAGAGGGATCCATGTGCACCTGAATAATGCCACCTTAACTTTCACATAGTCAAGCTCCCAAATATCTTTGATGGTTCCATAGTATACCCTTTTATCAGCTTCATTTACAGTCATGCATTCTATTCGAACAAAGATGTTCTGATATGAGGTCTTTTGATCATGTTCCTCAGTGTAGAACGTGTATCCATTTATGTCATATGCTTGGTACGTCAACACCATAGGTGATGGCTTTTGTGACAACCATATAGCAATGTCATCGATGGATCCTTGTGCCAAATGATTCTTCAGCCATTCGACATAGTTCTTAGTGTGCTCCTTCATCTCCACATCTAATGAAGGCACCATTGGTAAGAAGCTTTGGTGTATCTCCGCCAAGTGTTCTTTGGCATAAGCGCTAAGAACTGGGCTATTAAGCAGTACCGTCAAATGGGATTTCTCTGCCAATTCTCCGGGTGCAGCCATTTGCGTGCCAACAAGGACCAACTTACCTTTCAGCCTTCCCTCATGGCGAGAGAGGGGCAAACCTATAGGTCTTTGTTTCATGTATTTGGTGCAAAACTCAACCACCTCCTCCACGGTATAACCTTGTAGGATGCTTGCCTCTGGATGGTTTTGGTTCCGACAAAAGCACTTCAGTATTCCCATGAACCGCTCGAAGGGATGCATGTTGCGAAGAAACACATGACCAGAATACTTTATCTCGTCGACAAGGTGCAAAGTGAGATGGACCATGACATCAAAGATGACGGTGGGAAAAATATCTCTAGGTTGGAAAATATTCTTGCAATATCATCTTGCATATGATCCAACTCTTCAGGATCTACAACTTTCTGCCATAGTTGGTTGAAGAAATCACAGAGGTCAATGAGTGTGTTTATTATATCTTTGTCCATCAGATTCCTGATGGCCACTGGGATTATTTGTGTAAACATTACGTGGGAATCATGTGACTTCATGTGTCCCAACTTCATTTTACCTGAGCTCACATACACAAGACTTCTGATGTTTGTGCAGTAGGAAGAGGGTGTCTTAACTGACAACAAATAGGTGTAGAACTGTGTTGCTTCTTTTGTACTGAAATTGTAACTCTCACAAGCTTTGATGAATTTGTCATCATCTTCTGCTTCACTCTTGCATTTTGATTGATCAGTGATAACCCACAAGTATAGGGGATCGCAACAGTTTTCGAGGGTAGAGTATTCAACCTAAATTTATTGATTCGACACAAGGGGAGCCAAAGAATATTCTCAAGTATTAGCAGCTGAGTTGTCAATTCAACCACAGCTGGAAACTTAATATCTGCAGCAAAGTATTTAGTAGCAAAGTAATATGATAGTAGTGGTAACAATAGCAAAAGTAATGTTTTTGGTATTTTGTAGTGATTGTAACAATAGCAACAGAAAAGTAAATAAGCGAAGATCAATATATGGAAAGCTCATAGGCAATGGATCGGTGATAGAGAATTATGCCAGATGCGGTTCATCATGTAACAGTCATAACCTAGGGTGACACAGAACTAGCTCCAATTCATCAATGTAATGTAGGCATGTATTCTGAATATAGTCATACGTGCTTATGGAAAAGAACTTGCATGACATCTTTTGTCCTACCCTCCCGTGGCAGCGGGGTCCTAGCGGAAACTAAGGGATATTAAGGCCTCCTTTTAATAGAGTACCGGACCAAAGCATTAACACATAGTGAATACATGAACTCCTCAAACTATGGTCATCACCGGAAGTGGTCCCGATTATTGTCACTTCGGGGTTGCCGGATCATAACACATAGTAGGTGACTATAGACTTGCAAGATAGGATCAAGAACTCACATATATTCATGAAAACATAATAGGTTCATATCTGAAATCATGGCACTCAGGCCCTAGTGACAAGCATTAAGCATAGCAAAGTCATAACAACATCAATCTCAGAACATAGTGGATACTAGGGATCAAACCCTAACAAAACTAACTCAATTACATGATAAATCTCATCCAACCCATCACCGTCCAGTAAGCCTACGATGGAATTACTCACGCACGGCGGTGAGCATCATCAAATTGGTGATGGAGGATGGTTGATGATGACGATGGCGACGGATTCCCCTCTCCGGAGCCCCGAACGGACTGCAGATCAGCCCTCCGAGAGAGTTTAGGGCTTGGCGGTGGCTCTGTATCGTAAAACGCGATGAATCTTTCTCTCTGTTTTTTTCTCTCCGAACACAAATATATAGAGTTGGAGTTGAGGTCAGAGGAGCTCCAGGGGGCCCACAAGGTACAGGGGCACGCCCAGGGGGGCAGGCACGCCCCCACCCTCGTGGCTAGGGTGTGGCCCCCCTAGTCTTGATATTTTGCCAGTATTTTTATTATTTCCAAAAATAATCTCCGTGAAGTTTCAGGTCGTTCCGAGAACTTTTGTTTTTGCACATAAATAACACCATGGCAATTCTGCTGAAAACAGCGTCAGTCCGGGTTAGTTCCATTCAAATCATGCAAGTTAGAGTCCAAAACAAGGGCAAAAGTGTTTGGAAAAGTAGATACGACGGAGACGTATCAACTCCCCCAAGCTTAAACCTTCGCTTGTCCTCAAGCAATTCAGTTGATAAACTAAAAGTGTTAAAGAAAAACTTTTACAAACTCTGTTTGCTCTTGTTGTTGTAAATATGTAAAGCCAACATTCAAGTTTTCAGCAAAGATTATGAACTAACCATATTCTCAATAACTCTTAGGTCTCATGTTTACTCATGTCAATGGCATAATCAACTAGCGAGCAATAATAATAAATCTCGGATGACAACACTTTCTCGAAACAATCATAATATGATATAACAAGATGGTATCTCGCTAGCCCTTTCTGAGACCGCAAAACATAAATGCAGAGCACCTTTAAAGATCAAGGACTGACTAGACATTGCAATTCATGGAGATCCAGTCAAGTCATACTCAATGTAAACTAACAGTAATGAATGCAAATGACAGAGGCGCTCTCCAACTGGTGCTTTTTAATAAGAGGATGATGACTCAACATGAAAGTAAATAGATAGGCCCTTCGCAGAGGGAAGCAGGGATTTGTAGAGGTGCCATAGCTCGGTTTTGAAATAGAGATGAATAATATTTTGAGCGGTATACTTTCATTGTCAACATAGCAACCAAGATAAGGCAATATCTTCCATGCTACACACATTATAGGTGGTTCCCAAACAGAATGGTAAAGTTTATACTCCCCCTCCACCAACAAGCATCAATCCATGGCTTGCTCGAAACAACGAGTGCCTCCAACTAACAAGAGTCCTAGGGGGAGTTTTGTTTGCAATTATTTTGATTTGATTTGCATAAAGCATGGGACCGGGCATCCCGGTGACCATCCATTTTCTCATGAGTGAGGAGCGGAGTCCACTCCTCTTGAGAATAACCCGCTGAACATGGAAGATACGGACAACCCTAGTTGATACATGAACTATTCAAGCATACAAAATAGGATATTTATTTGAAGGTTTAGAGTTTGGCACATACAAATTTACTTGGAACAGCAGGTAGATACCGTATATAGGTAGGTATGGTGGACTCATATGGAACAACTTTGGGGTTCATGGGATTGGATGCACAAGTAGTATTCCCGCTTAGTACAGATGAAGGATAGAAAAAGACTGGGAAGCGACCAGCTAGAGAGCGACAACAGTCATGAACATGCATTAAAATTAATCAAGACCGAATGCAAGCATGAGTAGGATAATGCACCATGAACATAAATATCTTAGAGGCTATGTTGATTTTGTTTCAACTACATGCATGAACATGTGCCAAGTCAAGCCACTCGAATCGTTCAAAAGAGTATACCACCCTATCATACCACATCACAACCATTTTAATAGCATGTTGGCACGCAAGGTAAACCACTATAATCTCCTAGCTAATTAAGAATGGCATAAGAAACTATGATCTCTAATTGCCTTTCACTTGCCTTTCATATATCATCATAATTACCTTTCACTTGCACGACCGAATGATGTGAATAATAATAATAGTGCGCGTGCATTTGACTAACCTGGAATCTGCAAGCATTCAATAAACAGGAGAAGACAAGGCAATATGGGCTCTTTTGTCAGATCAATAATAATGCATATAAGAGCCACTTCAACAATTTAATCATGGTATTCTCCTATCGACCCCCAAAGAAAAGAAAGGAAATAGAACTATTTACACGGGAAAGCTCCCAACAAGCAAAAAGAAGAACAAGAAATCTTTTGGGGTTTTCTTTTTAATTACTTCTACAAGCATAGAAATTAAAGCTAGCTAAAAGCTACAGCTAATTTTTTGGTTTTTCTTGAGGTTTATCAAACACACAAGAAGAAAGCATAAAAAGCAAATAAACTAGCATGGATATCACAATGAAAAAGTATGAGCACCAACATCTAGCAATGAGTGTGTGAACATGAATGTAATGTCGGTGAGAAATACATACTCCCCCAAGCTTAGGCTTTTGGCCTAATTTGGTCTAATGCCACAGATGGCCTGGCGGATATCCAAAGTAATAGTTGGGGTCGTACTGCGAAGAAGAAGACTCTGATTGCCACTGGTTGGCAATCATCTCCAGATCCCACTGGTAATTAGACTGTCGTGGAGGATCAACTTGTGGTCCCGACTCTGGCTCTGTGGCTGATGTAGGGTTCCGGTAGGCGTGAATAGCCTCCAACGGAACAAGGTACTTGCCTGCAGATAAATCAAACAAGGAAGGAGCAGGCAGGGTAATAGTCTCAGGATGATGTTTATCAAAGAACAATTTGTATTTGAGCTCATTTTCCCTATTCTTAACAATAAAATCGTGTGCTACCATACTCTTATAATCTAAGTAAACAGGAGGCATCAATTTTTCTTCCATCTCATAATGCCTAATAGGTATGTTAAAATGTGCAGCTAGACACGAGGCGAAGATGCCTCCAAAGACGGGGCCCTTAGTACGGTTAAGATTTAACCGCTTTGCAATAATAGCACCCATGCTGAATGTATCATCACGAAATAAGGCGTGTCACAAAATAACAATATCAGGGGCACTTAAGTTTCCACAGTTTCCGCGCCCAATTAAGCATCTACTAGCAAATATAGCAAAGTAACGTAGAACATGAAAGTGTATGCTAGTAGTTCATGCATCGGAAACCTTCCTCGTTTCCCCTACAGTGATGGTATCAATAAACCCATCCACATCGCCGCGATGTGGTTCCTCTATGATGCCCTTGAAAGGGATCAAACAAACCCAACAAAAATCACAAAGTGACATCTCCTTATGCTCATCATATAAATAAAACTCCACCGTAGGTGGTGAGCTCCTAGCATGGAAATGAAATTTTTGCACACAGATATTGGTGAGTAAGAGACACTGTTCGCGCTGGTCGTAGAGGAAGGCGGTGAGGCTTGCATTCTCAGCCAATTCATAGAAATCATCATAAATCCTGGTTGCTCTCAAGAAATCATCACAAGGCCATTCACACGACCGAACCTCCGCGATGCGAGGCAGATTATATTTGGGCCTCTTTGCTTCTTCATTTTGCTTTTGCTTTGAGCTTCGGCTCGATGAGCCCCTCAAAAATCTCTTCATTATTTTCTAAAAAAATCTGAAATTTTTAGTAACTTCAAATAAAAGTGAACCAAACTCAACAAAATTGATAGCAACTATTCCTACAAGTGCCTAGAGCCTATACCATGCATCAAAACTACTTGGAACCACATAAATTTGACATGCAAGCTCAAGAACAGGGTCACCTAAGCAGCAAAAATATGCAATGAATAAAGCACTAGAACAAAAACTAATTGAACCATTGGAGGAGTCACATACCAAGGAACAATCCCCAAAGCAGTTTTGTGAGAGGTGCTTTGAGCAAGGAGATCGAAAATCGCAGCAAAATGAGCTAGAACTCGTGCTTGAGCTGGATAATGGTGTTTGTGGGAGGAAGAAGGAGTGTGTGGGTGCAGTAATAAGTGGAGAAGGGCCATCGTGGGCCCACGAGGTAGGGGGTGCACCCTCCACCCTCATGGCCAGGTGGATGCCCCCCTGCTGTGTTCTCAATGCCAAATATTCTCAAATATTCCAGAAAAAAAATCATATTTAAATTTCAGGGCATTTGGAGAACTTTTATTTTCGGGGTATTTTTATATTGCACGGATAATCAGAAAATAGACATAAATTACTATTTTTGCTTTATTTAATATAAATAACAGAAAGTAGAAAGAGGGTACAGAGAGTTGTGTTTTCTAAATTCATCCATCTCATGATCATCAAAAGGAATCCATTAACAAGGTTGATCAAGTCTTGTTACCTCAATAAGACTAGGTTACCTCAACGGGGATATGCACATCCCCAACAATAAGAATATCATATTTCTTCTTGACAGTAGGAAGAGGAAATTCAAAAGCTCCAAAAATAATCGATGGAATTTTTCCAATAGAATTGATACTATGGACTTGAGGTTGTTTCCTCGGAAAGTGTACCGTATGCTCATTACCATTAACATGAAAAGTGACATTGCCTTTGGTGCAATCAATAACAGCCCCTGCAGTACTCAAAAAGGGTCTTCCAAGAATAATAGAGATACTATCGTCCTCGGGAATATCAAGAATAACAAAGTCCATTAAAATAGTAACGTTAGCAACCACAACAGGCACATCCTCACAAATACCGGCAGGTATAGCAGTTGGTTTATCAGCCATTTGCAAACATATTTCAGTAGGTGTCAAATTATTCAAATCAAGTCTACGATATAAAGAGAGAGGCATAACACTAACACCGGCTCCAAGATCACATAAAGCAGTTTTAACATAGTTTCTTTTAATGGAGCATGGTATAGTGGGTACTCCTGGATCTCCAAGTTTCTTTGGTATTCCACCTTTAAAAGTGTAATTAGCAAGCATGGTGGAAATTTCAGCTTCCGGTATCTTTCTGTTAGTAACAATATCTTTCATATACTTAGCATAAGGATTCATTTTGAGCATATCAGTTAATCGCATACGCAAAAAGATAGGTGTAATCATTTCAGCAAAGCGCTCAAAATCCTCATCATCCTTTTTCTTGGATGGTTTGGGAGGAAAAGGCATGGGTTTTTGAACCCAAGGCTCTCTTTCCTTACCGTGTTTCCTAGCAACAAAGTCTTTCTTATCATAACGTTGATTCTTTGATTGTGGGTTATCAAGATCAACATCAGGTTCAATTTCTATATCATTATCATTACTAGGTTGAGCATCAACATGAACATTATCATTTACATTATCACTAGTTTCATGTTCATTACCAGATTTTTCAGCATCAGAAATAGAAATATCATTTGGATTCTCAGGTGTTTCAGCAATAGGTTCACTAGAAGCATGCAAAGTCCTATCATTTTTCTTTTTCTTCCTTTTAGAAGGACTAGGTGCATCTATATTATTTCTCTGAGAATCTTGCTCAATTCTCTTAGGGTGGCCGTTAGGATACAAAGGTTCCTGAGTCATTTTACTAGTTCTAGTAGCCAATCTAACAACATAGTCCTTATTCTTACTATTCAATTCATTGACCAAATCATTTGAGCTTTAAGTACTTGTTCTACTTGAGTGGTAACCATAGAAGCATGTTTATTAAGAAGTTTAAGTTCACCTTTGACATTAGCCATATAATCACCCAAGTGTTCAAGCATATTAGCACTGCATTTTAATTCTCTACCAAAATAAGCATTGAAGTCTTCTTGCTTAACCATAAATTTATCAAACTCATCTAAGCATGGGCTAGCAAACTTAGTAAATGGGATTTCAGCTTTATCATATCTATAGAGAGAATTTACCTTTACTACCTGTGTCGGGTTATCAAGATCATGTGTTTCTTCAATAGGTGATGGATTAAAACCATATATTTCTTCAACAGGCGGTAAATTAAGACCATGTATTTCTTCAATAGGAGGTAAATTCTTAACATCTTCAGCTTTAATACCCCTTTCTTTCATGGATTTCTTTGCCTCTTGCATATCTTCAGGACTGAGAAATAGAACACCCCTTTTCTTCGGAATTGGTTTAGGAATAGGATCAGGAGCTGGCTCAGGAAGTGTCCAATTATTTTCATTTGTCAACATATTATTCAATAGAATTTCAGCTTCATCCGGTGTTCTTTCCCTGAAAACAGAACCAGCACAACTATCCAGGTAATCTCTGGAAGCATCAGTTAGTCCATTCTAAAAGATATCAAGTATTTCATTTTTCTTAAGAGGATGATCAGGCAAAGCATTAAGTAATTGGAGAAGCCTCCCCCAAGCTTGTGGGAGACTCTTTTCTTCAATTTGCACAAAATTATATATATCCCTTAAGGCAGCTTGTTTCTTATGTGCGGGGAAATATTTAGCAGAGAAGTAATAAATCATATCCTGGGGACTACGCACACAACCAGGATCAAGAGAATTAAATCATATCTTAGCATCACCCTTTAATGAGAACGAGAATATTTTAAGGATATAAAAGTAGCGAGTTCTCTCATCATTAGTGAACAGGGTAGCTATATCATTTAATTTAGTAAGATGTGCCACAACAGTTTCAGATTCATAGCCATAAAAAGGATCAGATTCAACCAAAGTAATTATATCAGGATCAATAGAGAATTCATAATCCTTATCAGTAACAAAGATAGGTGAAGTAGCATAAGCAGGATCATATTTCATTCTAGCATTTAGAGTTTTTTGTTTAAGCTTAGCTAATAATTTCTTAAGATCACTTCTATCATTGCAAGCAAGAAAGTCTCTTTTAGTTTCTTCATCCATAACATCACCCTCAGGCACAACAGGTAATTCATATTTATTAGGAGAGCCTTCATAATCACTTTCATCAGTATTATCAGTATCAATAATTTCATTCTCTCTAGCCCTAGCAAGTTGTTCATCAAGTAATTCACCAAGTGGCACAGTTGTATCAAGCATAGAAGTAGTTTCATCATAAGTATCATGCATAGTAGAAGTGGCATCATCAATAATATGCGACATATCAGAATCAATAGCAGAAGCAGGTTTAGGTGTCGCACGCTTACTCAAAACAGAAGGTGAATCAAGTGCAGAGCTAGATGGCAGTTCCTTACCTCCCCTCGTAGTTGAGGGATAAATCTTGGTTTTTCGATCTCTCAAGTTCTTCATAATGATAGGCAGATATAAATCCCAAGTGACCCAAAGAATAGAGCTATGCTCCCCGGCAACGACGTCGGAAAATAGTCTTGATAACCCACAAGTATAGGGGATCACAACAGTTTTCGAGGGTAGAGTATTCAACCCAAATTTATTGATTCGACACAAGGGGAGCCAAAGAATATTCTCAAGTATTAGCAGCTGAGTTGTCAATTCAACCACACTTGGAAACTTAATATCTGCAGCAAAGTATTTAGTAGCAAAGTAATACGATAGTAGTGGTAACGATAGCAAAAGGTAACGATAGCAAAAGTAATGTTTTTGGTATTTTGTAGTGATTGTAACAATAGCAATAGAAAAGTAAATAAGCGAAGATCAATATATGGAAAGCTCGTAGGCAATGGATCGGTGATAGAGAATTATGCCAGATGCGGTTCATCATGTAACAGTCATAACCTAGGGTGACACAGAACTAGCTCCAATTCATCAATGTAATGTTGGCATGTATTCCGAATATAGTCATACGTGCTTATGGAAAAGAACTTACATGACATCTTTTGTCCTACCCTCCCGTGGTAGCGGGGTCCTAGCGGAAACTAAGGGATATTAAGGCCTCCTTTTAATAGAGTACCGGACCAAAGCATTAACACAAAGTGAATACATGAACTCCTCAAACTACGGTCATCACCAGAAGTGGTCCCGATTATTGTCACTTCGGGGTTGCCGGATCATAACACATAGTAGGTGACTATAAACTTGCAAGATAGGATCAAGAACTCACATATATTGATGAAAACATAATAGGTTCATATCTGAAATCATGGCACTCGGGCCCTAGTGACAAGCATTAAGCATAGCAAAGTCATAGCAACATCAATCTCAGAACATAGTGGATACTAGGGATCAAACCCTAGCAAAACTAACTCAATTACATGATAAATCTCATCCAACCCATCACCGTCCAGCAAGTCTACGATGGAATTACTCACGCACGGCGGCGAGCATCTTGAAATTGGTGATGGAGGATGGTTGATGATGACGATGGCGACGGATTCCCCTCTCCGGAGCCTCGAATAGACTCCAGATCAGCCCTCCCAAGAGAGTTAGGGCTTGGCGGCGGCGCCGTATCGTAAAACACAATGAATCTTTCTCTCTGTTTTTTCTCTCCGAACACGAATATATAGAGTTGGAGTTGAGGTCGGAGGATCTCTAGGGGGCCCACGAGGTAGGGGGGCGCGCCCCCCACCCTCGTGGCTAGGGTGTGGGCCCCTGCTCTTGATCTTTTGCCAGTATTTTTTATTATTTCCAAAAATAATCTCCATGAAGTTTTAGGTCATTCCGAGAACTTTTTTTTCTGCACATAAATAACACCATGGCAATTCTGCTGAAACAACGTCAGTCCGGGTTAGTTCCATTCAAATCATGCAAGTTAGAGTCCAAAACAAGGGCAAACGTGTTTGGAAAAGTAGATACGATGGAGATGTATCAATCAGA
The DNA here is from genome assembly GCF_018294505.1 of Triticum aestivum. Classification (NCBI taxonomy): domain Eukaryota; kingdom Viridiplantae; phylum Streptophyta; class Magnoliopsida; order Poales; family Poaceae; genus Triticum; species Triticum aestivum. The sequence continues at coordinate 112,149,523 of NC_057794.1, read as the reverse complement.
AGCATATCGAGCCATGAACCATCTCCATCCTTTATTTTACCTTTAATCTTGAGCAGAGTAACAAGGATGCTTTCACATATGTTCTTCTCTACATGCATGGCATTGATGCAGTGACGTACACGTAGAATCTCCAAGTAAGGTAATTTCCAGAACACCGATTTCTTCTTAAACACTTGACCCTTAGGTGTTTGTTTCACCGTCAAAGGGGGGTTCTTGCCAAGCACACCATTAATTTTTTTAGCCATGTTGTGGACCACCTCCCCTTCATAGGGTCTTGGGCCCACACCTGCCTCTGCCGTACCATCAAATTCAGCTTTCATCTTTTGGTTTTGCTGAGTTTTCTGTAAGAACCTACGATGACGCAAATACACAGTTTTGTGTGAGTTGGGAAGTCTTCCGCTAGCTGTCCTATCCATGCATGTGACACACCCTACATCTCCCTTTGTTTTCAGCCCCGATGTGTTGCCTAATGCCGGCATATCTTGAATGGTGTGCACCAGCATCACATGTAGATCGAAAATCTCCTTTCTGTAAGCATCATAACATTTTACAGTAGGCGCATCTATCCACACTGTCAGCAGCTCTTCTAATAGTAGCCGAAAGTAAATCTCGATGTCATTTCTAGGTTGCTTCAGGCCTTGGATAATCATTGACATCATAATGTGTTTTTTCTTCATACACAACCAAGGAGCTATGTTATATATGCACAGAAGCACCGGCCATGTGCTGAGATTGGTGCTCAGATCGCCAAAAGGATTCATCCCGTCAGTACACTCCCCGAGGCTTATACTTCTAGGATCCTTGGCAAATTTTTCGAACTTGTTGTCGATTAATTCCCACTGAGCCCCATCTTTCGGGTGCCTCATAAACTTATCCTCAATTAGCTCATCTTGATGCCACCACAACCTCTTTGCCTCTCGAGGGTTTGCAAACAAACGCCTCAACCTTGGAATTACAGGCAAGTATGAAATAACCTTGAACAGGATTCCTGTCTTGATCTCGTCGTCCAATTTGTACCTGTCCTTCGCTCTCCTGCGCTTGTATCGTGCATGCTTGCATGTGGGACATGCATGCAAATCTTTGTACTCACCATGGTACAATATACAATCATTCACACAAGCGTGTATCTTCTGTACTTCAAGTTCCAATGGGAAAACAATTTTCTTCGCTTAATTCGTGCTTCTGGGGAGCACATTATCTTCCAGAAGAATTTCTTTGAAAAGACCTAACATCTCTGTTAAGCCCTTGTTTGCTAGACCGTTTGCTGCTTTAAATCTAAGAAGCGCCAGGATGGCACTCAACTTGGAATATTTCTTTTTGCAACCTGGATACAATTCTTTCTTGGAGTCCGCATCAATGGTTGGCAGATCCTTGTACCCAATCATATCCTTTTTTGGGCCCTCAAAATTAATGACCCAAAAGTATAGGGGATCTATCGTAGTCCTTTTGATAAGTAAGAGTGTCGAACCCAACAAGGAGCAGAAGGAAATGACAAGCAGCTTTCAGTAAGGTATTCTCTGCAAGCACTGAAATTATCGGTAACAGATAGTTTTGTGATAAGATAATTCATAACGGGTAACAAGTAATAAAAGTAAACTAGGTGCAGCAAGGTGGCTCAATCCTTTTTGTAGAAAAGGACAAGCCTGGAAAAACTCTAATATAAATGAAAGCGCTCCCGAGGACACATGGGAAGTATCGTCAAGCTAGTTTTCATCATGCTCATATGATTCGCGTTCGTTACTTTGATAATTTGATATGTGGGTGGACCAGTGCTTGGGTACTACCCTTACTTGGACAAGAATCCCACTTATGATTAACCCCTCTTGCAAGAATCCGCAACTACAAAAGAAGTATTAAGGTAAACCTAACCATAGCATGAAACATATGGATCCAAATCAGCCCCTTACGAAGCAACGCATAAACTAGGGTTTAAGCTTCTGTCACTCTAGCAACCCATCATCTACTTATTACTTCCCAATGCCTTCCCTAGGCCCAAATAATGGTGAAGTGTCATGTAGTCGACGTTCACATGACACCACTAGAGGAAAGACAACATACATCTCATCAAAATATCGAACGAATACCAAATTCACATGACTACTTATAGCAAGACTTCTCCCATGTCCTTAGGAACAAACGTAACTACTCACAAATCATATTCATGTTCATAACCAGAGGGGTATTAATATGCATAAAGGATCTGAACATATGATCTTCCACCAAATAAACCAACAAGCATCAACTACAAGGAGTAATCAACACTACTAGCAACCCACATGTACCAATCTGAGGTTTTGAGACATAGATTGGATACAAGAGATGAACTAGGGTTTGAGATGAGATGGTGCTGGTGAAGATGTTGATGGAGATTGACCCCCTCCCGATGAGAGGATCGATGGTGATGACGATGGTGATGATTTCCCCCTCCCGGAGGGATGTTTCCCCGGCAGAACAGCTCCGCCGGAGCCCTAGATTGGTTCCGCCTCGAAACGGTGGCGCTTCATCCCGAAAGCTTCCTTCTGATTTTTTTCAAGGGCGAAAGACTTCATATAGCAAAAGATGGGCACCGGAGGCCTGCCAGGGGGCCCACGAGACAGGGGGCGCGCCCAAGGGGGTAGGGCGCGCCCCCACCCTCGTGGATGGTGGGTGGCCTCCTGTGGTTCTTTCTTCACCCAATATTTTTTATATATGCCAAAAATGACTTCCATGGAGTTTTAGGACTTTTGGAGTTCTGCAGAATAGGTCTATAATATTTGCTCCTTTTCCAGCCTAGAATTCCAGCTGCCAGCATTCTCCCTCTTCGTGCAAACCTTGTAAAATAAGAGAGAATAGGCATAAGTATTGTGACATAATATGTAATAACAACCCATAATGCAATAAATATCGATATAAAAGCATGATGCAAAATGGATGTATCAACTCCCCCAAGCTTAGACCTCGCTTGTCCTCAAGCGGAAGCCGATAACAAAAAATATGTCCACATGTTTAGAGATAGAGGCGTCGATAAAATAATATATATATATATATATATATATTGTCATATGATTTCTTATGCTAAAGTACCAATCTATTCACAATGTGAAGTATGAATCAGAAACTTCATTGAAAACTAACAAACTATAATCTCAGTCATTGAAGCGATTGCTATTTATCATAACATCGGAAAGAGTTAATATAAGAGCTTTTCAGCAAGTCCACATACTCAACTATCATTTAGTCTTTCACAATTGCTAACACTCACGCAATACTTATGAGTATGAAGCTTTAATCGAACACATAGAAAGATAGGGGCTTATAGTTTTGCCTCCCAACCTTTTACCTCAAGGGTAATGCCAACAATAATAGTTTATGAAAACCCACATCCAATTAGCTATATATATCAGGATCTTTCCAACACACAGTGCTTGCCAAAGGATAAAATGTAAAAAGGAAAGGTGAAGATTGCCATGACTCTTGTATAAATTATAGGACACAAATAAAAGATAGCCCCTTCGCAGAGGGAAGCAGAGGTTGTCATGTGTTTTTATGGTTGGATGCACGAAATCTTAATGCAAAAGAACGTCACTTTATATTGCTACTTGTGATATGGAACTTTATTGTGCAGTTTGTTGCTTTTATTTCTTCCACATCACAAGATCGTATAAAGCTTATTTTCTCCACACTAATAGATCATACATATTTAGAGAGCAATTTTTTATTGCTTGCAACAATGACAACTTACTTGAAGGATCTTACTCAATCCATAGGTAGATATGATGGAATCTCATGGCAAAACTAGGTTTAAGGATATTTGGAAGCACAAGTAGTATCTCTACTTGGTGCAAAGAATTTGGCTAGCATGAGGGGGAAAGACAAGCTCAACATGTTGGATGATCCATGACAATCTAATTTATTTCGGATGTAAGAAAACATAACCCATTACGTTGTCTTCCTTGTCCAACATCAACCTTTTAGCATGTCATATTTTAATAAGTGCTCACAATCATAAAAAATGTCCAAGATAGTATATTTATATGTGACAACCTCTCTTTCTTTATTACTTCCTATTAATTGCAACGATGACTAAAACTATGTTTGTCAACTCTCAACAACTTTTATTCATCATACTCTTTATATGTGAAGTCATTACTCTCCATAAGATAAAGATGATCTCTTTATTTCTTTTTATTCTTTCTCTTTTTTCCCTGAAGATCATAGCAAGATAACCAAGCCCTCGACTTAAAACTAATTTTTATTATATATATCTCATGAACTCGATTACATAGAAGGATCATAAAGCAAAACTCAAAACTAAATCAGACTAAAACTTTATTGTACTAGATATAGATATTACCAAAAGGATCGAACTAAGAAAAACGGTAAAGATAGGAGTGTGATGGTGATACGATATCGGGGCACCTCCCCCAAGCTTGGCAGTTGCCAAGGGAGTGCCCATACCCATGTATTTATGTCTCTTTCTCGAAGGTGAAGAAGACGGTGATGATGATGATGATTGTGCCTTTAGCTTTTTCATATTGTAATTGAGAAGAGCAATTTCCTCCTTTAAATCATCGACCTCCGATTCCAGCTTCAAGATCTTGTCACATAAATCTCCTTTGCTTTTCTGCCAAAAACGAGAAGGAATAGATCGATTGTTAGACATTTTAGCCCTCTTAGGGAAACTAGACTTCTTTAACTTCACTTGCATATCCCCAGGTTGAGGGAGAGGAACATCCTCCTCCTCCAAACTTGAATCATTGATCCTCATCAAATGAGCATCCTCCTCATCATCCGTAGTTCAACCACAAGGAGATAGGTCCCCATAGGTCTTTGGGTCAGCAATGAGATGTGAGACATAGCTCTCTCCGTCGGAGTCTTGAGATGACATCTTGCTCTAAATCTGCTATAGAGACAACTCGAAACAAAAATAGGAGATATTTGCATGGTACGGTGGTCAAAACCTTCAGGACATTATATAATGAATTTTTACCGACCAAAAGAAGTATCATGCAAGAAAACAGAGTCCGGAGGGCACACGAGGTGCCCACGAGGTAGAGGGCGCGCCTAGGGGGGTAGGGCACGCCCTCCACCCTCGTGGATGCCTTGTGTCCTTTCTTGACTGCTTCTTATTTTCCCATTTTCTTAAATATTCCAAAATGGAGAAAATTGCTATTAGAACTATTATGGAGTCGGTTTACTTACCATACCACATACCTATTCCTTTTCGGAGTTTGAAATATTCTGGAAAGTGTCCTTTATATACTCCTCCGGGGTTAAGGTGCCAATAACATTAGTTTCAAAATTTATGGGATTACCTGAGATATAATGTTTGATTCTTTGATCGTTCACCACCCTCGGATTTGTGCCTTCGAAGTTGTTGATTTTTATGGCACCGGAACGATAGACCTCCTCGATAACGTAAGGACCTTCCCATTTAGAGAGGAGTTTTCCTGCAAAAAATCTTAAACGAGAGTTGTATAACAAAACATAATCACCTACATTAAACTCACGTTTTTGTATCCTTTTGTCATGCCATCTTTTAACTTTTTCTTTAAACAGTTTGGCGTTCTCATAGGCCTGGGTTCTCCACTCATCAAGTGAGCTAATGTCAAATAGTCACTTCTCACCGGCAAGTTTGAAATCATAATTGAGCTCTTTAATGGCCCAATATGCCTTATGTTCTAGTTTGAGAGGTAAGTGACATGCTTTTCCATAAACCATTTTATGTGGAGACATACCCATAGGATTTTTATATGCAGTTCTATAGGCCCATAATGCATCATTGAGTTTCTTGGACCAATTCTTTCTAGATCTATTAACAGTCTTTTGCAAAATTAATTTAAGCTCTCTATTACTCAGTTCTACTTGACCACTGGACCATGGGTGGTATGGAGATGCAATTCTATGATTAACATCATACTTAGCAAGCATTTTACGAAAGGCACCATGAAAAAAATGTGAACCACCATCAGTCATTAAGTATCTAGCGACTCCAAACCTCGAAAAAATAACTTGTTTAAGCATCTTAATAGAGGTGTTATGGTCAGCACTACTAGTTGGAATAGCTTCTACCCACTTAGTAAGTAATCAACAACAACTAAAATATGTGTATACCCATTAGAAGAAGGAAACAGTCCCATATAATCAAAGCCCCAAACATCAAATGGTTCAATAGCAAGTGAATAGTTCATAGGCATTTCTTGACGTCTACTAATATTACCAATTCTTTAACATTCATCACAAGACAAGACAAACTTATGGGCATCCTTGAGAAGAGCAGGCCAATAGAAACCAGATTGCAATACCTCATGTGTAGTTCTATATCCAGCGTGGTGTCCTCCACAAGCCTCGGAGTGACACTTGCGTAGGATCTATTCTTGTTCATGCTTAGGTACACAACGTCTAATAACACCATCTACTCCTTTATAAAGGTGTGGGTCATCCCAGAAGTAATGTCTTAAATCATAGAAAAACCTTTTCTTTTGCTGATATGTGAAACTAGGTGGTATAAATTTAGCAACAATGTAATTAGCATAATCAGCATACCATGGAGCAGCACGAGAAGCATTTATGACATCTAATTGTTCATTAGGAAAGCTATCATCAATAGGTAGTGGATCATCAAGAACATTTTCTAACCTAGATAAGTTGTCTGCAACTGGGTTCTCAGCTCCCTTTCTATCAATAATATGCAAATCAGATTCTTGTAGCAAGAGAACCCATCTAATAAGTCTAGGTTTAGCATCTTTCTTTTCCATAAGATATTTAATAGCAACATGACCAGTGTGAACAGTTACTTCAGAATCAACAATATAAGGTCTGAACTTATCACAAGCAAAAACAACTGCTAAAAATACTTTTTCAGTAGTAGCATAATTTCTCTGGGCACTTTCTAGAGTTTTACTAGCATATTGGATAACATTTAATTTCTCATCAACTCTTTGTCCTAGAATAGGACCTACAACATAAGCACTAGCATCACACATAATCTCAAAGGGTAAATTCCAATCAGGTGGCTGAACAATAGGTGAAGAAATTAAGGCTTTCTTAAGTATTTCAAATGCTTCTACAAAATCATCATCAAAGACGAAAGGAACATCTTTTTGTAAGAGATTAGTCAGAGGCCTAGAAATTTTAGAGAAGTCTTTAATGAACCTCCTATAAAAACCGGCATGACCAAGGAAACTTCTTATACCTTTAATGTCCTTGGGACACGACATATTTTCAATAGCATCTACTTTAGCTTTATCAACTTCAATACCTCTTTCAAAAACTTTATGCCCCAAGACAATTCCTTCATTAACCATAAAGTGGAACTTCTCCCAATTCAAGACAAGATTAGTTTCTTCACATATCTGCAAAACTCGATCAAGGTTGCTTAAGCAATCATCAAAAGAAGTTCCATGCACGGAGAAATCATCCATGAAAACCTCAACAATCTTTTCACAAAAGTCAGAGAATATAGCAGTCATACATCTTTGAAAGGTACCAGGTGCATTACATAAACCAAAAGGCATACGTATATAATCAAAAGTACCGAAAGGGCAAGTAAAAGTGGTCTTTTCCTGATCCTCTTTTGACATAGGTATTTGAGAGAAACCAGAATAACCATATAGAAAGCAAAAATGTGTATGTTTGGATAATCTTTCTAGCATTTGATCAATAAAAGGTAAAGGGTAATGATCCTTTTTAGTAGCTTTATTTAGTTTGTAGAAATCAATTACCATTATATAACCTGTAATAATTCTTTGTGGGATCAATTCATCTTTATCATTAGGAACAACAATAATACCTCCCTTCTTAGGGACACAATGGACAGGACTTACCCACTAACTATCAGAACAGGATAAATTATACCTGCCTCCAGAATCTTTAGTATTTCATTTCTTACCAGTTCTTTTATCTTAGGATTTAACCATCGTTGGTGATCAACAACCGGTTTAGCATATTTCTCCAATTTTATTTTGTGCTGGCATAGAGTGGGACTAATGCCCTTAAGATCATCAAGAGTATATCCAATAGCAGCATGGTGCTTCTTTAGAGTTTTCAATAATTTCTCTTCTTCCTGCTTTGAAAGGATAGCACTAATAATAACAGGATATATCTTCTTTTCATCAAGATAAGCATATTTAAGAGTATCAGGTAATGGTTTAAGCTCAAACACAGGATCACCCTTGGGTGGAGGAGGACCCCCTAGAATTTCAACAGGCAAGTTGTGTTGCAAAACAGGTCCCTATATAAAGGATACTTCATCTATTTCCCTTCTTTCATTCATAAACATATCATTTTCATGGTCTAGCAAATATTGTTCTAAAGGATCATTAGGAGGTACAACAATAGAAGCAAGACCAATAATTTCATCTTTACTAGGCAATTCTTTATCATGGGGTTGTCTACGAAATTTAGCAGAATTAAATTCATGAGACATATCCCTAAACCAACAGAAACAATATCCTTTTTGCAGTCTATCTTAGCATTAACAGTATTCAAGAAGGGTCTACCAAATATAATTGGAAAAAAGTCATTTTGTGGGGAACCAAGAACAATAAAATCAGTAGGATATTTCTCATTCCCACACAAGACTTCAACATCTCTAACAATCCCAACTGGTGAAATAGTATCTCTATTGGCAAGCTTAATTGTAACATCAATACCTTCTTTCTCAGCAGGTGCAATATCATGCATAATTTCTTCGTATAAGGAATGCGGTATTGCACTCGCACTAGCACCCATATCACATAAGCCATGATAGCAATGATCTCCTATTTTAACAGAAATAATAGGCATGCCTACAACAGGTCTATGTTTATTTTTAGTATCGGGTCTAGCAATTCTAGCAGCTTCATCACAGAAGTAAATAACATGCCCATCAATATTATCGACCAAGAGATCTTTAACCATAGCAATACTAGGATCAACTTTAATTTGCTCAGGGGGTGTATGTGTTCTAACATTACTCTTACGAACCACAATTAAAGCTTTAGCATGATCCTTTATTCTAGCAGGGAAAGGTGGTTTCTCAATATAAGCGGTAGGAACAATAGGATCAACATTATAATGATAGTCTTTTCTTCAACTTTAATAGGTTCAACTACTTTTACTTTGATGGGAGGATGATATTTAAGCCACTTCTCCTTAGGGAGATCAACATGAGTAGCAAATGATTCATAGAAAGAAGCTACTATCTCAGAGTCAAGTCCATATTTAGTGCTAAATTCACGAAAAGTATTGGTATCCATAAAAGATTTACACAATAGAACTTAGGTGTTATACCTGACTCCTTACCTTCATCGAGTTCCCAATCTTCAGATTTGCGTTTAATTCTTTCCAATAAATTCCATTTGAATTCAATAGTCTTCATCATAAAAGAACCAGTACAAGAAGTATTGAGCATGGAGCGATTACTGAGAGAAAGCCGAGCATAATTTTTTTGAGTAATAATTTCTGTTGAGAGCTCATGATTGGGGAATGCATATAACATTGAATTAAGCCTCCCCCAAGCTTTAGCAATACTTTCTCCTTCGCGAGGCCAAAAATTATATATATAATTACGATCACGATGAACCAGATGCATATGATAAAACTTCTGATGAAATTCCAATTTCAACCGGTTGTAGTTCCACAATCCAATATCATCACATAGCCTAAACCATGTCAATAACTTTTCCTTCAAAGATAAAGGGAATACCTTATTATTGATAACATCCTCGGGCATACCTGCAAGCTTAAATAATTCACAAACTTCATCCACATAGATTAGGTGCGTATCGAGATGTAATGTTCCATCTCTTGTAAAAGGATTAGCCAGCAGTTTATCTTTTATACCCGAAGGAATTTCAAAGTAAACAATTTCAGTAGGTTCAGTAGGTTGAGGAGAAACTCTTTGCTCTACTGGTCGGGGTGAAGATACCCCGAACAAGCCCCTCAAAGGATTACTTTCCATAGTAACAAGTGACAGTAAATTTCAGCACACTATATAAATTTTTCCTTACCAAATTCCACTTACCAAAGGCGCTTCACTCCCGGCAACGGCGCCAGATTAGAGTCTTGATGACCTACAAGTATAGGGGATCTATCGTAGTCCTTTCGATAAGTAAGAGTGTCGAACCCAACGAGGAGCAGAAGGAAATGACAAGCAGTTTTTAGTAAGGTATTCTCTGCAAGCAGTGAAATTATCGGTAATAGATAGTTTTGTGATAAGATAATTCGTAACAGGTAACAAGTAATAAAAGTAAACAAGGTGCAGCAAGGTGGCTCAATCCTTTTTGTAGAAAAGGACAAGCTTGGACAAACTCTTATATAAAGGAAAGCTCTCCCGAGGACACATGGGCATTATCATCAAGCTAGTTTTCATCATGCTCATATGATTCGCGTTCATTACTTTGATAATTTGATATGTGGGTGGACCGGTGCTTGGGTATTGCCCTTAATTGGATAAGCATCCCACTTATTATTAACCCCTCTTGCAAGCATCCGCAACTACAAAAGAAGTATTAAGGTAAACCTAACCATACCATGAAACATATGGATGCAAATCAGCCCCTTACGAAGCAACACATAAACTAGGGTTTAAGCTTCTGTCACTCTAGCAACCCATCATCTACTCATTACTTCCCAATGCCTTCCCCTAGGCCCAAATAATGGTGAAGTGTCATGTAGTCGATGTTCACATGACACCACTAGAGGAAAGACAACATACATCTCATCAAAATATCGAACGAATACCAAATTCACATGACTACTTATAGCAAGACTTCTCCCATGTCCTCAGGAACAAGCGTAACTACTCACAAATCATATTCATGTTGATAATCAGAGGGGTATTAATATGCATAAAGGATCTGAACATATGATCTTCCACCAAATAAACCAACAAGCATCAACTACAAGGAGTAATCAACACTACTAGCAACCCACAGGTACCAATCTGAGGTTTTGAGACAAAGATTGGATACAAGAGTTGAATGATACTACTCCGTCGTATCTACTTTTCCAAACACTTTTGCCCTTGTTTTGGACTCTAACTTGCATGATTTGAATGGAACTAACCCGGATTGACGCTGTTTTCAGCAGAATTACCATGATGTTATTTATGTGCAGAAACAAACGTTCTCGGAATGACCTGAAACATCACGGAGCAACTTTTTGGAAAATATGAAAAATACCTACAAAAGATGGAGGCCAGGGGGCCCACCACCTGTCCATGAGGGTGGGGGGCGCGCCCCGTACCTCGTGGGCCCCCTGGTGCCTCTCCGACTCCAACTCCAACTCCAACTCTATCTATTGTGTTTCGGGGAGAAAAAATCAGGGAGAAGAATTCATCACGTTTTACGATACGGAGCCACTGCCAAGCCCTAAAACCTCTCGGGAGGGCTGATCTGGAGTCCGTTCGGGGCTCCGGAGAGGGGAATCCATCACCATCGTCATCATCAACCATCCTCCATCACCAATTTCATGATGCTCACCGCCGTGTGTGAGTAATTCCATCGTACGCTTGCTGGACGGTGATGGGTTGGATGGGATCAATCATGTAATCAAGTTAGTTTTATTAGGGTTTGATCCCTAGTATCCACTATGTTCTAAGATTGATATTGCTATGACTTTGCTATGCTTAATTCTTGTCACTAGGGCCCGAGTGCCATGATTTCAGATCTGAACCTATTATGTTGTCATCAATATATGAGTGTTCTTGATCCTATCTTGCAAGTCTATAGTCACCTATTATGTGTTATGATCCGTTAACCCTGAAGTGACAATAATCGGGATACTTACCGGTGATGACCGTAGTTTGAGGAGTTCACGTATTCACTATGTGTTAATGCTTTGTTCCGGTACTCTATTAAAAGGAGGCCTTAATATCCCTTAGTTTCCGTAAGGACCCCGCTGCCACGGGAGGGTAGGACAAAAGATGTCATGCAAGTTCTTTTCCATCAGCACGTATGACTATATTCGGAATACATGCCTACATTATATCAATGAACTGGAGCTAGTTCAGTGTCACCCTAGGTTATGACTGTTACATGATGAACCGCGTCCGTCATAATTCTCCATCACCGATCCATTGCCTACGAGCTTTCCATATATTGTTCTTCGCTTATTTACTTTTCCATTGCTATTGCTATCATCACTACAAAACACCAAAAACATTACTTTTGCTACCGTTACCACTACTATCATATTACTTTGCTACTAAATACTTTGCTGCAGATATTAAGTTTCCAGGTGTGGTTGAATTGACAACTCAGCTGCTAATACTTGAGAGTATTCTTTGGCTCCCCTTGTGTCGAATCAATGAATTTGGGTTGAATACTTTACCCTTGAAAATTGTTGCGATCCCCTATACTTGTGGGTTATCAAGACTATTTTCTGGCGCCGTTGCCGGGGAGCATAGCTCTATTCTTTGATTCACTTGGGATTTATATCTGCTTATCATTATGAAGAACTTGAAAGATCCAAGAACTAAGATTTATCCCTCAACTACGAGGGGAGGTAAGGAACTGCCATCTAGCACTGCACTTGATTCACCTTCTACTTTGAGTAAGCTTGCGACACCTAAAACTGGTTCTGCTATTCGTTCTGATATGTCGCATGTTATTGATGATGCTACTTCTACTATACATGATACTTATGATGAAACTACTTCTATGCTTGATACTACCGTGCCACTTGGTGAATTTCTTGATGAACAACTTGCTAGAGCTAGAGAGATTGAAAATATTGAATCTGATAATACTGATGATGAAGAATCACTTGTTATTCCTGAGGGTTATGTTTTTGATCAAGAAGCCTCTTTAGCTATTTTAGCCTACAAAGATAGATACGAACTTAAGAGGTTATTAGCTAAATGGAACAAGCAATCTCTAAATGTTAGAATGAAACCTGACCCTGTTTTTGCTACTTCACCTATCTGTGTTACTGATAAGGATTATGAATTCTCTATTGATCCTGATATAATTACTTTGGTTGAATCTGATCCTTTTCATGGCTATGAATCTGAAACTGTTGTGGCACATCTTACTAAATTAAATGATATAGCTACCCTGTTCACTAATGATGAGAGAACTCGCTACTTTTATATCCTTAAAATATTTCCGTTCTCATTAAAGGGTGATGCTAAGATATGGTTTAATTCTCTTGATCCTGGTTGTGTGCGTAGTCCCCAGGATATGATTTATTACTTCTCTCCTAAATATTTCCGTGCTCATAAGAAACAAGCTGCCTTAAGGGATATATATTATTTTGTGCAAATTGAAGAAGAGAGTCTCCCATAAGCTTGGGGGAGGATTCTCCAATTACTTAATGCTTTGCCTGATCATCCTCTTAAGAAAAATGAAATACTTGATATCTTTTATAATGGACTAACTGACGCCTCCAGAGATTACCTGGATAGTTGTGCTGGTTCTGTTTTCAGGGAAAGAACGCCGGATGAAGCTGAAATTCTATTGAATAATACGTTGACAAACGAAAATAATTGGACACTTCCTGAACCAACTCCCGAGCCTATTCCTAAACCAACTCCGAAGAAGAGGTGTGTTCTATTTCTCAGTCCTGAAGATATGCAAGAGGCAAAGAAGTCCATGAAAGAAAAAGGTAGTAAAGCTGAAGATGTTAAGAATTTACCTCCTATTGAAGAAATACACGGTCTTAATTTACCGACTGTTGAAGAAACATATGATCTTAATCCATTACCTATTGAAGAAACACATGGTCTTGATAACCCGACACAGGTAGTAAAGGTAAATTCTCTCTATAGATATGATAAAGCTAAAATCCCATTTACTAAATTTGCTAGCCCATGCTTAGATGAGTTTGATAAATTTATGTCTAAACAAGAAGATTTTAATGCTTATTTTGGTAGACAATTGAAATACAATTCAAATATGCTTGAACACTTGGGTGATTATATGGCTAATGTCAAAGGTGAACTTAAACTTATTAGCAAACATGCTTCTATGGTTACCACTCAAGTAGAACAAGTACTTAAAGCTCAAAATGATTTGCTCAATGAATTAAATAGTAAAGATAATGATAATGCTATTAGAGTGGCTACTAGAACTGGTAGAATGACTCAGGAACCTTTGTATTTGAAGGCCACCCTAAGAGAATTGAGCAAGATTCTCAAAGAAATAATATAGATGCACCTAGTCCTTCTAAAAGGAAGAAAAAGAAAAATGATAGGACTTTGCATGCTTCTAGTGAACCTATTACTGAAACACCTGAGAATCCAAATGATATTTCTATTTCTGATGCTGAAACACAATCTGGTAATGAACCTGAAACTAGAGATAATGTTAATGATAATATTCATGATGATGCTCAACCTAGTAATGATAATGATGTAGAAATTGAACCCGCTCTTGATCTTGATAACCCACAATCAAAGAATCAACGCTATGATAAGAAAGACTTTGTTGCTAGGAAACATGGTAAAGAAAGAGAGCCTTGGGTTCAGAAACCCATGCCTTTTCCTCTCAAACCATCCAAGAAAAAGGATGATGAGGATTTTGAGCGCTTTGCTGAAATGATTAGACCTATCTTTTTGCGTATGCGACTAACTGATATGCTCAAAATGAATCCTTATGTTAAGTATATGATAGATATTGTTACAAATAAGAGATAGATACCGGAAGATGAAATTTCCACCATGCTTGCTAATTATACTTTTAAGGGTGGAATACCAAAGAAACTAGGAGATCCCGGCGTACCCACTATACCATGCTCTATTAAAAGAAACTATGTTAAAACTGCTTTATGTGATCTTGGAGACGGTGTTAGTGTTATGCCTCTCTCTTTATATTGTAGACTTGATTTGAATAAGTTGACACCTACTGATATATCTTTGCAAATGGCTGATAAATCAACTGCTATACCTGTCGGTATTTGTGAGGATGTGCCTGTTGTAGTTGCAAACGTTACTATTTTAATAGACTTTGTTTTTCTTGATATTCCCGAGGATGATAGTATGTCTATTATTCTTGGAAGATCCTTTTTGAATACTGCGGGGGTTGTTATTGATTGCACTAAAGGCAATGCCACTTTTCATGTTAATGGTAATTAGCATACGGTACACTTTCCGAGGAAACAACCTCATGTTCATAGTATTAACTCTATTAGAAAAATTCCATCGACTATATTTGGTGGTTTTGAATTTCCTCTTCCTACTATCAAGAAGAAATATGATATTCTAATTATTGGAGATGTGCATATCCCTGTTGAGGTAACATAGTGTTATTCGAAATTTCTTCAGTTCCATGTTTTTCGGAATGAGTTCGTTAACAAGACTTGATCAACCTTGTTAGTGGATTCCTTTTGATGATCATGAGATGGATGAAACTAGAAGGCACAACCTTCTGTACCCCACTTTTAGTTTCTTTTATTTATATTAAATAAAATAAAAATAAATATTTTTCTGTCTGTAATCTGATTATCGGTGCAATATAAAAATACCCCAAAAATAAAAGTTCTCCAAATGCCCTGAAATTTAAATATGATTTTTTCTAGAATATTTGAGAATATTTGGCAATGAGAACACAGCAGGGGGGTTAACCACCTGCCCACGAGGGTGGAGGGCATGCCCCCTACCTCGTGGGCCCATGGTGGCCCTCTTCCACTTATCCTTTCACCCACACACTCCTTCTTCCTCCCCCAAACACGAATATCCAACTCAAACCCGAGTCCAAGCTCATTTTGCTGCCATTTTTGATCTCCTTGCTCAAAGCACCTCTCACAAAACTGCTTGGGGAGATTGTTCCTTGGTATGTGACTCCTCCATTGGTCCAATTAGTTTTTGTTTTAGTGCTTTATTCATTGCAAATTTTTGCTGCTTAGGTGACCCAGTTCTTGAGCTTGCATGTCAAATTTATATGGTCAAAAGTAGTTTTGATGCATGATATAGGCCCTAGGCACTTGTAGGAGTAGTTGGTATCAATATTATTGAGTTTGGTTTACTTTTATTTTGAAGTTACTAAAATTTTTCAGAATTTTTCAGAGGAAGAAAAATTCTTAGGAAAATGTTCCAAGGTGGTTCCTCAAGGAAGCAAGGACCCAGGCTTGCAATGCGTGATGCTGATGAAGAGCCACCAAGAGACGCTCCAGTGCGTCCTTGTGAGTGGCCTTCTGAAAATTTTATGGATCGAGCGGGAATTAAGGAAGAATTCAACGCATATTTGCATAACGCTAATCTTGTGAGCTTCGAGGAAGAGAAGTGCAGCCAGTATCACAATCTCACTAGTTCCTTTGTGAGGAGGTTTGAATTTTCATCTTCATGTAATTCTCCAACTGTCCTGTTTGATCTTTATAAAAATTCTTATACTATGGACTTAGAGGATTTTACCACTGCTTGCAAACTTCCACAATGGGGTAGTATAAGGGATCCTCGCAAATCTGAATTTAGAGATTTTCTTACTAGCATAACTGTGGGAGAATCTAGAGATATTACACAAGCTACCATAGGGAGCATTCACTTTCCTGCTATACATTATTTTGCTCTCTTCATAGGCAGATGCATTAATGGTAAAGATGAGGCATGTCATATGTGTGTCCCTGACCTCAGTATTCTTAGGAGTGCTGTATTAGGAGATAAATCTTATAATTTGGGAGCCATTGTTGCACATAGGTTGCATCTTAATAGATTTAGTGGAGACTTCTGTGGAGGAATTTATGCAATCCGCATAGCTAATTTTCTTGGTGTAGCCATACGCGAAGATGATATTGAATTACCCCTACTTACCTAGACTTTAATGCTATGGTTCACCACCAGTTTGTTGAGAGGAATGAATCACCTCTCCAGTATCGACTAATCTTTGTCAGACGGCGTGCTGTCCATATTACTCTCCCTGCTCCTGCCTTCTTTGATCATTAGGCAAAAGGAAGATATGTTATTACCAGAGAGGAGGCAGATGAGTACGAGAGGAGAGCGGAGGCCGCTCGTCGCCACGCTGCAGCTCAGGAGGCGATAGCCGCGACATCTCAATACGACCCCAACTTTTACTATGGATATCCGCCAGGCCAGCCGTGGCCATAGACCAACTTAGGCCAAAAGCCTAAGCTTGGGGGAGTACGTATTTCCCACCGACATTACATTTCTGTTCACACACTCATTGCTAGATGTCGGTGCTCATATTTTTTCATTTGTATCATCCATGCTAGTTTATTTCATTCTTATGCTTTCTTCTTGTGTGTTTAATAAACCTTAAGAAAAACCAAAAAAAATTAGTTGTAGCTTTTAGCTAGTTTTAATTTCCATGCCCGTAGTAATAATTAAAAAGAAAACCCAAAAAGATTTCATGTTCTTCTTTTGCTTGTTGGGAGCTTTCCCGTGTAAATAGTTTTATTTCTTTTCTTTTCTTTGGGGGTCTTTAGGAGAAGACCATGATTAAATTGTTGAAGTGGCTCTTATATGCATTATTGTTGATCTGACAAAAGAGCCCATATTGCCTTGTCTTCTCCTGTTTATTGAATGCTTGCAGATTCCAGCTTAGTCCAATGCACGTGCACTATTATTATTATTCACATCGTTCGATCGTGCAAGTGAAAGGCAATTATGATGATATATGATGTACTGTCTGAGATGAGAAAAGCTGGTATGAACTCGACCTCTTTTGTTTTTGTAAATATGATTAGTTCATCGTTCCTGATTCAGCCTATTATGAATAAACATGTTTGCAATGACAACTAGAGATCATAGTTTCTTGTGCCATGCTTGATTAGCTATGAGTTATAGTGGTTTACCTTGCGTGCCAACATGCTATTGAGATGGTTATGATGTGGTATGATAGGGTGGTATCATCCTCTGAATGATTTAAGTGACTCGGCTTGGCGCAAGTTCACGCATGTAGTTGAAACAAAATCAACATAGCCTTCACGATATTTATGTTCATGGTGGATTATATCTTATTCATGCTTGCATTTGGTGTTGATTAATTTTAATGCATGTTCATGACTTTTGTCGCTCTCTAGTTGGTCGCTTCCCAGTCTTTTGCTAGCCTTCACCCGTACTAAGCCGGAATACTGCTTGTGCATCCAATCCCTTAAACCCCAAAGTTATTCCACGTGAGTCTACTATACCTACCTATATACGGTATCTACCTGCCGTTCCAAGTAAATTTGTATGTGCCAAACTCTAAACCTTCAAATAAATACCCTATTTTGTATGCTCGAATAGCTCATGTATCAACTAGGGCTGTCTGTATCTTCCATGTTAGGCGGGTTATTCTCAAGAGGAGTGGACTCCGCTCCTCACTCACGAGATAAATGGCTGGTCACCGGGATGCCCAGTCCCATGCTTTATGCAAAATAAATCAAAATAATTGCAAACAAAGCTCCCCCTGGGACTCTTGTTAGTTGGAGGCACTCGTTGTTTCAAGCAAGCCATGGATAGATGCTTGTTGGTGGAAGGGGGAGTATAAACTTTACCACTCTGTTTGGGAACCGCCTATAATGTGTGTAGCATGGAAGATATTGCCATCTCTTGGTTGTTATGTTGACAATGAAAGTATACCGCTCAAAATATTATTCACCTCTATTTCAAAACCGAGCTCTGGCACCTCTACAAATCCCTGCTTCCCTCTGCGAAGAGCCTATCTATTTACTTTTATGCTGAGTCATCATCCTCTTATTAAAAAGCACCAGTTGGAGAGCACCACTGTCATTCGCATTCATTACTGTTAATTTACATTGAGTATGACTTGACTGGATCTCTTTTACCATGAATTACAATGTCTAGTAAGTTTTTGGTCTTTAAAGGTGATCTGCATTTATGTTTTGCGGTCTCAGAAAGGGCTAGCGAGATACCACCTTGTTATATCATATTATGATTGTTTTGAGAAAGTGTTGTCATCCGAGATTTATTATTATTGCTCGCTAGTTGATTATGCTATTGATATGAGTAAACTTGAGACCTAACGTTATTGCGAATGTGGTTAGTTATAATCTTTGCTGAAAACTTGAATGCTGGCTTTACATATTTACAACAACAAGAGCAAACATAGTTTATAAAAGTTTTTCTTTATCACTTTTAGTTTGTCAACTGAATTGCTTGAGGACAAGCAAAGGTTTAAGCTTGGGGGAGTTGATACGTCTCCGTTGTATCTACTTTTCCAAACACTTTTGCCCTTGTTTTGGACTCTAACTTGCATGATTTGAATGGAACTAACCCGGACTAACGCTGTTTTCAGCAGAATTACCATGGTGTTATTTATGTGCAGAAACAAACGTTCTCAGAATGACCTGAAACATCACGGAGCAACTTTTTGGAAAATATGAAAAATACCTGCAAAAGATGAAGGCTAGGGGGCCCACCACCTGTCCACGAGGGTGGGGGGCGCGCCTGCCCCGCTAGGGCGCGCCCCTACCTCGTGGGCCCCCTGGCGCCTCTCCGACTCCAACTCCAACTCTATATATTGTGTTTCAGGGAGAAAAAAATCAGGGAGAAGAATTCATCACGTTTTACGATACGGAGCCGCCGCCAAGCCCTAAAACCTCTCGGGAGGGCTGATCTGGAGTCCGTTCGGGGCTCCGGAGAGGGGAATCCATCGCCATCGTCATCATCAACCATCCTCCATCACCAATTTCATGATGCTCACCGCCGTGTGTGTGTGTGTAATTCCATCGTAGGCTTTCTAGATGGTGATGGGTTGGATGGGATCTATCATGTAATCGAGTTAGTTTTGTGAGGGTTTGATCCCTAGTATCCACTATGTTCTGAGATTGATGTTGCTATGACTTTGCTATGCTTAATGCTTGTCACTAGGGCTCGAGTGCCATGATTTTAGATCTGAACCTATTATGTTTTCATCAATATACGAGTGTTCTTGATCCTATCTTGCAAGTCTATAGTCACCTATTATGTGTTATGATCCGTTAACCCCGAAGTGACAATAATCGGGATACTTACCGGTGATGACCGTAGTTTGAGGAGTTCATGTATTCACTATGTGTTAATGCTTTGTTCCGGTACTCTATTAAAAGGAGGCCTTAACATCCCTTAGTTTCCGTAAGGACCCTGCTGCCACGGGAGGGTAGGACAAAAGATTTCATGCAAGTTCTTTTCCATAAGCACGTATGACTATATTCGGAATACATGCCTACATTATATCAATGAACTGGAGCTAGTTCTGTGTCACCCTAGGTTATGACTGTTACATGATGAACTGCATCCGACATAATTCTCCATCACCGATCCATTGCCTACGAGCTTTCCATATATTATTCTTCGCTTATTTACTTTTCCGTTGCTATTGCTATCATCACTACAAAACTCCAAAAACATTACTTTTGCTACCGTTACCACTACTATCATATTACTTTGCTACTAAATACTTTGCTGCAGATATTAAGTTTCCAGGTGTGGTTGAATTGACAACTCAGCTGCTAATACTTGAGAGTATTCTTTGGCCCCCTTGTGTCGAATCAATAAATTTGGGTTGAATACTTTACCCTCAAAAACTATTGCGATCCCCTATACTTGTGGGTTATCAATGAACTAGGGTTTGAGATGAGATGGTGCTGGTGAAGATGTTGATGGAGCTTGACCCCCTCCCGATGAGAGGATCGATGGTGATGATTTCCCCCTCCCGGAGGGATGTTTCCCCGGCAGAACAGCTCCGCCGGAGCCTTAGATTGGTTCCGCCTCGAAATGGCGGTGCTTTGTCACAAAAGCTTCCTTCTAATTTTTTCTTGGGCGAAAGAATTTATATAGAAAAAGATGGGCACCGGAGGCCTGCTAGGGGCCCCACTAGACAGGGGGCTTGCCTAGGGGGGTAGGGCGCGCCTCCCACCCTCGTGGATGGTGGGTGGACCCCCTCTGGTGCTTTCTTCGCCCAATATTTTTTATATATTCCAAAACTGACTTCCATGGAGTTTCAGGACTTTTGGAGTTGTGCAGAATAGGTCTCTAATATTTTCTCCTTTTCCAGCCCAGAATTCCAGCTGCCAGCATTCTCCCTCTTCGTGCAAACCTTGTAAAATAAGAGAGAATAGGCATAAGTATGGTGACATAATGTGTAATAACAGCCCATAATGCAATAAATATCTATATAAAAGCATGATGCAAAATGGATGTATCAAAAATCTGCAATCATAGCAGCAAAATTTGGCATATCAAGATCATCCTCATCTGCGTCGACGTCTTGGTTTTCTAGTGGGCGTTTCGGCTTTCCGGTGTTCCATTGGTAGCTTGACGCCTCTGCCCCGATGTTAGATTCAACATCCATGTGACACTGGTCAGGGTTTGGCATCTCGCTGCCCTGGGTATCTTCATCCATGACCTCCTCTTCACCATGTCTGGTCCAATGTGTATATCCATCCATGAATCCCCTAGGGACTAAGTGCAACTAGACATCTGTAACTTCATGTGACTCTGTATTGGCACAATCAGTACATGGACACAGGATGTAATCCGCATCAACAATTCCTCTCTTTGTACTTTCAGCCAAATTCATGAACTTTATCATGCCACTGATAAAATCTGCGGTTTTCCGATTCTTCATCCACCGAGATCGTTCCATCTACACCACACAAATGGTAATTAAAAACAAAACAACAACATAAATACACAGATTAACTGCTGCCTAAAGATGCATGCATAAATCACAAAGTTTTATTTTCATAATTACTCAGGGCACTCCATGTTGTTATCCAGACGTGCAATGTCAAAAATTAATGGCCAGTCAATTTACACGCTAAGTACTAGTACAACACTACCCTTAGGAATTGAATACCTTAATTAAGCCACTCACGAAAAGAATACCTTAATTAATTAGCCGTGCGGCGACCTCCATCCAGTAGACAGAGAAGCGCGATGCAGCGGCACGCCGAGACAGCAGGGTCGTGGAGCAAAGCTTAGTGCGGCTGCCACCTGAAGTTCGACCTCCACTATCCCGCCATCGACCGCGATGGATGTTCTCGAATCACGCCGCTACCGACCTTCATGGTTGAGCTTCTCCTATCTCCCGCCGCAGACCGAGGATTGACCTCCTATGACGCCGCCACCGCCCACCGACCGAGGATTGACCTCTTCTCCGGTAGTCGCTGCCTTGGCCGCCGCCGCCATCTCTATATGTAGAGCGGCTGTTTTTTTACCGATATCCACAGAGCGGCTGTTTACACTGTATCACTGTAACTCAATTATATGGACAGGGTAGTACATCACATACAGTTATGTAACGGCAACCGTGTCTAACCTACGGTGTCTTCTCACACTGTTTGGTGTGGAAATCGTGTGTGTCGTTGTAATACCTAACACAAACAACATGTATAAACAGTGTGCCGTATACAACATATAGTGCCATAAGTAGTTCCCGACCGTTAGCTTATCCCCACAGTTTCCCCATTTCCCCCAAATCCCTCATAGCCTCCAAATTCCCTCGCGTGGAGCTGGCATTAGGGGAATGCGGACGAGTGGTGCCGATGGTTTCGGTGTGGCTTCTCCTACTCGTATCGCCGCCATGATGGTGGTCCAAAGTATAGCTCCTTGATAACATCCCCTCCCCCCCAGGAAAGCAATCTGCCGCCGGATCTGGAGCATGACTCCAGACTCCCGCAACACGAGTTTGACTCCAAGTTTTGCGCCGCCGAGAAGTACCAAAAGCTAGTTGTGTGCACGAGCATTCTCCTGCTCGATTTGTATGCACAGAGAGATTCGACATTGGCAGGTGGTTTCTCAGTTGCCCCTTAGAGGTTAGTGCTAAGTTCATCATTTTACTTCAGTTAATGCCACCGCTCATCCTAAATACTATTTAACATTGGCTAGGATATGAGGCTTGTGCCTTTGTTAACTAGCTGGATGAAGTATGGCATGGCAGGGCTGGGAGTGTTATCACCAACCTCGCAGAAGATAATGTAAAGCTAGAGAAGAAGCTGGCTGATCTGGAATGTACAATCAGTACGATGAAGCAAGAAAGAATCAATCACATGCAATAGATGAAAGCAAGAGACTGATGTCTACTACGCAACTTTATTCTTGTAGACACGTGTTGGGCCTCCAAGCACAGAGTTTTGTAGGATAGTAGAAATTTTACCTCAAGTGGATGACCTAAGGTGTACCAATCCGTGAGAGGTGCAGGATGAAGATGGTCTCTCTCAAACAACCCTGCAACCAAATACAAGAAATCTCTTGTGTCCTCAACACACGCAATACAATGGCAAATTGTATAGGTGCACTAGTGCGGCGAAGAGATGGTGATAAAAGTGTAATATGGATGGTAGAAATATATTTTTTATAATCTGAATAAATAAAAACAGCA
Source organism: Triticum aestivum (assembly GCF_018294505.1). Lineage (NCBI taxonomy): Eukaryota > Viridiplantae > Streptophyta > Magnoliopsida > Poales > Poaceae > Triticum > Triticum aestivum. Next base: position 112,126,301 of record NC_057794.1, on the reverse strand, counting down.
AGGTAGAAAATAGTAAACGGGCACAAAAACGGTATTTCAATGCTTAAAAATAAGGCCTAGGGTCCGTACTTTCGCTAGTGCAATCTCTCAACAATGCTAACATAGTTGGATCATATGATTATCCCTCAAAGTGTAATGAAGAATCACTCCTGAGTTCCTACTAGTGGAGAACAAAAGATAGGAATTGTTTGTAGGGTACGAAACCACCTCAAAGCTATTCTTTCCGTTCGATCTACTCAAGAGTTCGCACTAAAATAACGTAAAGCTATTTTTTCGGTTCGATCTATCCTACAGTTCATACTAGAATAACACCAAAGCATATTCATATTCATAATACTCAATCCAACAAAGAACTACAAGGAGACCCCTAAGTTTCTGTCGGAGGAAAGATAATAAAACCGTGCATCAACCCCTATGCATAGATTACCCCAATATCACCGCGGGAATCCACGAGTTGAATGCCATAACATATATCAAGTGAATCAATAAGATACCCCAATTGTCACCTGAAGTATTCATACCGCAAGACATATATAATGTGTTCTCATCTCTGAATATTCAATCCGACATGACAAAACTTCAAAGGGTAAAGATTCAATTCATCACAACAAGAGTATAGAGGGGAGAAACATCATATGATCCGACTATATTAACAAAGCCCATGATATAAATCATGAGAGAGAGAGAGAGATTAAACACATAGCTACTGGTACAAACCCTCAGCCCTGAGGGTGGACTACTCCCTCCTCATCGTGGTGGCCGCCGGGATGATGAAGATGGCCACCGGAGATGATTCCCCTCTCCGGTAGGGTGCCGGGACGGGTCTAGATTGGTTTTCGGTGGCTACGGAACCCTGCGGCGGCGAAACTTCTGATCTTGGTTAACCCCAAAATGTTTCCGAATATTTGGGAATTTATAGTGCAACGAGGGGGTGCGGGAGGCCACCGAGGTGGGCACAACCCACCTGGGCGCGCCAGGGGGGCCTGGCGCGCCCTGGTGGGTTGTGCCCCCCTCGGGGCACCCGTAGGTGTAGCTCTGGCCCATTGGGCCCCTTCCGGTCCATAAAAAATCCACAAAAAGTTTCGCGGTGTTTGGACTCTGTTTAATATTGATTTTCTGTGATGTAAAAAACAAGCAAAAAACAACAACTGGCACTGGGCACTGGGTCAATAGGTTAGGCCCAAAAAATGATATAAAGTTTCTATAAAATGATTATAAAACACCCAAGAATGATAAAATAACATCATGAATACTTCACAAATTATAGATACGTTGGAGAAGTATCAGAGACAAGAAGGAACTAGCATGTGTAGTTCTGGTTGTCGCATTAGCCATGTTCTATACGCTGTTTGCAATGATGATTAGGGGTTTTGTTTGACAGTATTGCTAAAGCACATCTAGATGTGCTCTAAGTAATGCACATCTAGGTCCTATGCCATTGATGTTACGCGAAGATTCGTGCAGATATTTTCCTTTTTCTTTTTTCTTTTCCTTTGTAGTTTGATTATTACTGGCTTTATCAATAAGAAGAGCTCAATGTATTGCTTGCCAACTATCCTACTCCGTTTGTACCGGTACCGGTGCATAATCCCAAAACTCGTTCCTTCTTTTTGTCCTAAAAAAATAAACCAACCAATAGGAGTCCTACGCAACCTTGGGAATTTGGAGCGACTGGGTACAAATAATTGCGGTTGATTATATCAGTGGTTAGATAATACGTCAACCCCCGCTTCAATTGGCATTTCCCTCTTCTCTGCATACCTCGCTTAAGTGTCCACCATATTCATCGTCCCCGGCAGGCCGCGCTACACACTGGCACACACTCTGCAGCCATGTCGAGCGACAGTGATGACGACAGTTCGGCCAGCAGTCTGGCGCCCAATGATAGGTCAACATAGGAATCATCCCGCTCATCTTCCATGAGTCCCGCGTCGAGCCCAGACCTCGATTATATCTGGATCATGGAAGGGACACCACCTCCGGAGTCGTCAGACGACAACCAGACGGACGGGGAGCCGTCGGAGGACGGACAAGAGGACGACGATGATGATGAGGAGGAATGGTCGAACAAGGAGGAGGAGGAGGATGATGACAGCAACAGCGATGATGACGGCGACGATGATGAAAAGCCAACCGTCAGCGGCAAGAAGCGTCCTCGCCAAGACGATGTCGCGGGGCCATCCAACAATAAGAACAAGAAGAAGAAGGACTAAATTAAGCATACTTTACATATCTCTATTTCTGTTCGCTCATATTAAGTTGTTATCTCTGTTTATCATGTCAATCTCATCGCCGACAGTTAGTAATAAGTATTCTATAGAGATCTTCTACATTATCGCCCACAGGTTGGTTTGTTGAACTGTGTACCTTGACGACCACACAATTCACAAAAAAAGTCTGTATGGGCTGTCTATAATGATCGCACACAATTCTGATTACCAACTTGTTTGTCGGGTATCACACACATCTTGTTACACCGAATCGTTTGTGTTCACCTCGATCGTCGCAAATAGTTTATCAGAGCGAACTGTATGTCGTATATCGCACACACATTGATATGGACGCCCGTTTCTGTTGTTCTGTCTAATCGCAAACAGTTCGTATGGATCAACCGTATGCTCAACATCACACACACAACTAAAATCTGAACCGTGTTTGATGTGCCCGCCATCGCAAACGGTCTACACCTTTTTTGGCGGTTATTTTACACCAACGTTTGCGATTATTGCATTGCACACAGTTTCATCGAAGGGTCTTTGATCGCAGTGTCGCGTTAGCAGCATCCTGCAATAGTGCAGGAACACAGTTTTGTCTATGTATCCACACATATATCAAGTTTCCGGTTAATACAATTCTAGCATGAATAATAAACATTTATCATGATATAAGGAAATATAAAATAACAACTTTATTATTGCCTCTAGGGCATATTTCCTTCAGTCTCCCACTTGCACTAGAGTCAATAATCTAGTTCACATTGCCATGTGATTTAACACCAATAGTTCACATCTTTATGTGATTAACACCCATAGTTCACATCGCCTTGTGACCAACACCCAAAGGGTTTACCAGAGTCAATAATCTAGTTCACATCACTATGTGATTAACACCCAAAGAGTACTAAGGTGTGATCATGTTTTGCTTGTGAGATAAGTTTAGTCAATGGGTCTGCCACATTCAGATCCGTATGTATTTTGCAATTTTCTATGTCTACAATGCTCTACATGGAGCTACTCTAGCTAATTTCTCCCATGTTAAATACATATCTAGATTGAGACTTAGAGTCATCTAGATCAGTGTCAAAGCTTGCATCGACATAACTCTTTACGACGAACTCTTTATCACCTCCATAATCGAGAAACATTTCCTTAGTCCTCTAAGGATAATTTTTGACCGTTGTCCAGTGATCTACTCCTGGATCACTATTATAACCCCTCACCAAACTTTATAGAACCTAGAACCTATGGCTGAGGCATAGGGAATGACTTTCATTCTCTCTCTATTTTATGCCGTGGTCGGGCTTTGAGTCTAACTCAACTTCACACCTTACAATATAGGCAAGAACTCCTTCTTTGACCGATCCATTTTTAAACTCCTTGAAAATCTTATCAAGGTATGTACTCATTGGAAGTCTTATCAAGCATCTTGATCTATCTCTATAGATCTTGATGCCCAATATATAAGTAGCTTCACCGAGGTCTTTCATTGAAAAATGTTATTCAAGTATCCTTTTATGCTATCCAGAAATTCTATATCATTTCCGATCAACAATATGTCATCCACATATACTATCAGAAATGCTACAGAGCTCTCACTCACTTTCTTGTAAATACAAGCTTCACCAAAAGTCTGTATAAAACCATATGCTTTGATCACCTTATCAAAGCGTATATTCCAACTACGAGATGCTTGCACCAATCCATAGATGGATCGCTGGAGCTTGCACACTTTGTTAGCACCTTTAGAATCGACAAAAACCTTCTGGTTGCATCATATACAACTCTTCTTTTAGGAAATCCATTAAGGAATGCAGTTTTTTGACATCCATTTGCCATATTTCATAAAATGCGATGATATCGCTTGAAGCTACGTCAGTATTTCCCCAAAGAGGAAGGGATGATGCAACATAGCGGCGTAGGTATTTCCCTCAGATATGAAACCAAGGTTATCGAACCAGTAGGAGAACCTAGCAACACAACATAAACAATCCCTACACACGGATAACAAATCCTCACAACCCGACGTGTTAAAGGGGTTGTCAATCCCTTCCGGGTATGGCGCCTCAAGATAGGCAAACAGACGTGAGATAAAATTATAGTAGATTGATAGATCAAACGCCAAATAAAATAAATAAGAATAAATTGCAGCAAGGTATTTTTGTATTTTTGGTTTAATAGATCTGAAAATAAATGGAAAGAAAAAGTAGATCACAAAGGCAAATATACGAGAAAGAGACCCAGGGGCCGTAGGTTTCACTAGTGGCTTCTCCCGAGAAAAATAGCAAACGGTGGGTGAAAAAAATACTATTGGGCAATTGATAGAACTTCAAATAATCATGACGATATCTAGGCAATGATCATTATATAGGCATCATGTCCAAGATTAGTAGACCGACTCCTGCCTGCATGTACTACTATTACTCCACACATCGACCGCTATCCAACATGCATCTATCGTATTAAGTTCATGGAGAAATGGAGTAATGCAATAAGAATGATGACATGATGTAGAAAAGATCTATCTTTGTAGAGATAGACCCCATCGTTTTATCCTTAGTAGCAAAGATACATACGTGTCGGTTCCCCTTCTGTCACTGGGATCAAGCACCGTAAGATCGAACCCACTACAAAGCACCTCTTCCCATTGCAAGATAAATAGATCAAGTTGGACAAACAAAACCCAAATATCGGAGAAGAAATACGAGGCTATAAGAGATCATGCATAAAAGAGATCAAAGAAACTCAAATAACTTTCATGGATATAAAATGATAGATCTGATCATAAACTCAAAGTTCATCGATCCCAATAGACACACCGCAAAAGAGTTACATCATATGGATCTCCAAGAGACCATTGTATTGAGAATCAAGAGAGAGAGAGAGAGAGAGAGAGAGAGAGAGAGAGAGAGAGAGAGAGAGGAAACAATCTAGCTACTAACTACAGACCCGAAGGTCTACAAAAAACTACTCACGCATCATCGGAGAGGCACGAATGGAGGTGGTGAACCCCATCCGAGATGGTGTCTAGATTGGATCTGGTGGTTCTGGACTCTGCGGCGGCTGGATCAATATTTCGCCAACTCCCCTAGGGGTTTGGGAATATTGGGGTATTTACAGAGCAAAAAGAGGTGGCCCGGGGGCACCTGAGGTGGGCAGAACCCACCAGGGTGCGCCTAGGCCTCCTGGCATGCCCTGGTGGGTTGTGCTCTCCTTGGAGCACCCCCAGGTGCAGCCAGGGCCCATTATATTCCTTCTGGTCCCAAAAAATCTCCTTAAAGTTTCATTGCATTTGTACTCCATTTGATATTGATTTCCTGCGATGTAAAAAACATGCAGAAAACAACAACTGGCACTTGGCACTATGTCAATAGGTTAGTACCAAAAATGATATAAAATGACTATAAATGATTATAAAACATCCTAGATTGATAATATAACAGCATGGAACAATCAAAAATTATAGATACGTTGGAGACGTATCATGCGACAATTGCTAACATGATTTGGACAGACTTAAGCATCGCTACAAGTGAGAAAATCTCATCATAGTCAACACCTTGAACATGTCAAAAACCTTTTGCGACAAGTCGAGCTTTGTAGATAGTACCACTACCATTAGTGTCATGTCTTCCTCTTGAAGATCCATTTATTCTCAATGGCTTGCCGATCATTGGGCTAACAAAAGTCCATACTTTGTTCTCATACATGGATTCTATCTCAGATTTCATGGCCTCAAGCCATTTGGCAGAATCTGGGCTCATCATCGCTTCCTCATAGTTCGTAGGTTCATCATGTTCTAGTAACATGACTTCCAGAACAGAATTGCCATACCACTCAGGTGCGGAATGTGCTATGGTTGACCTACGAGGTTCGGTAGTAACTTGATCTAAACTTTCATGATCATTGTCATTAGCTTCCTCTCTAGTTGGTGTAGACATCACTGGAACTGATTTCTATGATGAGCTATTTTCCAATTCGAGAGAAGGTACAATTATCTCATCAAGTTCTACTTTCCTCCCATTCACTTCGTTCGAGAGAAATTCCTTCTCTCGAAAGGATCCATTCTTAGCAGCAAAAATATTGCCTTTGGATTTGTGACAGAAGGTGTACCCAACAGTTTCTTTTGGGTATCCTATGAAGACGCACTTCTCCGATTTGGGTATGAAATTTTTTCATATAAGCATTGCAACACCAAACTTTAAGAAATGACAGCTTTGGTTTCTTGCCAAACCATAGTTCATACGGTGTCGTCTCAACGGATTTAGACGGTGCCCTATTTAACATGAATGCAACTGCCTCTAATGCATAACCCCAAAATGGTAGTTGTAAATTGGTAAGAGACATCATAGATCGCACCATATCTAATAAAGTACGGTTACGATGTTCGGACACACCATTACGCTGTGGTGTTCCAGGTGGCGTGAGTTGTGAAACTATTCCACATTGTTTTAAATGAAGGCCAAACTCGTAACCCAAATATTCACCTCCGCGATTAGATTGTAGAAACCTTATTTTTCTTGTTACAATGATTTTCCACTTCACTCTGAAATTCTTTGAATGTTCCAAATGTTTTATCTTTGTGTTTCATCAAGTAGATATACCCATATCTACTCCAATCATCTGTGAAGGTCAGAAAATAACGATACCTGCCATGTGCCTCAACACTCATTGGACCGCATACATTGGTATGTATTATTTCCAATAAGTCATTGGCTTGCTCCATTGTTTTGGAGAACAGAGTTTTAGTCATCTTGCCCATGAGGCATATGGTTCGCAAGTCAAATGATTCATAATCAAGTAATTCCAAAAGCCCATATGCATGTAATTTCTTCATGTGCTTTACACCAATATGACCTAAATGGCAGTGCCACAAATATGTTGCACTATCATTATCAACTTTGCATCTTTTGGCATCAATATTATGAATATGTGTCGGGGGGATGAACCCGGGGCAGGCAACGGAACTCGGATCCTTTTCAAAAACAACGGGGCTAGCAACGCCCCTCAAGCCGGCTTGCTTGGCCGGTTTGTTCAACCCGGCCAAGCCCCTCGACCCGGCCAAACTCCTCAACCCGGCCCCAACGGCTGGCACAAGACGGTCGAACCCGGCACACCAAGACTTATCCAACAAGCCAGCTCCCCCTTTGGCATGTTCGTCAACCCAGCCGCGGGTCAGCTCCCGTCCCATCCAGGCCGTACGATGGGACGAGTCTTCATTCAAGGATGAGCAAGGCAATAGTGCCCCTCCCATGCCTCTAGTCAGCCGGGGCATGGCAACAGTGCCCCACCTACCCGCTGACCAGGGCCGGCATGGCTACTGTGCACCCACCGTCACTACCGACGCCAACAAGCGGTGACCTGACGGAGCGCCACTGTATCAGGCTCAACCCGGCCACTCCCTGACGACCGACACGACGGCAAACAATGCCCCTAGGCACACAGGGCCCACGCCCGGAGGACCCGGCAAGCCCTGACACCCGATGGGTCCCAGCGCCGGCTTCTCGGACAATGATAACCTGGCCCCACGGCCTTGTAACATTACCATTGTACCCATGGGAGGTTGGCCTATAAAACCCCCCAGGAGCCCTCATGCATACGGGCACGACGAGAATGATAGAAATCACACAACAAACCAGACTAGCCACACTAGGAGAGGGAGCAGCCTAAGCCTTGGCCTGCCTTCCTTCTTCCTCCAGACAGCTCTTGGAGCAACTCTGTACTGTTACACATAAATCGCACTTGGCAGGACTAGGGGTGTTATCTCTTCGAAGAGCCCCGAACCTAGGTATGTCTTGCGTCCCGCGCTCTCTCATGCCGACCTCACCTTTGGAGCCCACCAGTGCCCTCGAGCCTCCTCCTCTCTTTCGCCATCCTTTGGTATCTGTAATGCGCCCACCACAATAGTTGGCGCCCACTGTGGGGTAGCTCGAGGTCCTGGCCGAAAGCATGCTCCAGACATGGTCCTCTCTGACTCCGATGAGCCTGTCATGCTGGCGGACAATGTCATCGACGCGCTCGCCGCCTCCTTCGCCGCACTGCGCATCTCCGATGCGCCCGCGGCCGATGAGTACCCCAGTGAGGTACTTGACTTCTCCGACTCCCCTCCCTCCCGGCGGTAGCATTCCCGTTGGGGGAATGGACCTCTGCATGGAGGTCTTTGTCACCGACACCAGCGCTTCTTCCTCGTCCAACGCGGCGAGGAAGGTCACCAAAGCCAGGGCCGCAGCGGATCATGCCGGCTCAACCAACCCGTTGCGCGCCACGATGCAGAGCCTTCGCGTCCCCATCGCCACCGACGTCGACGCCTCCAACATCGCCGAGGCCCAGACTTGTGTCTAGGAGGACCGCCAGTGCTTGCTGGACCTGACCGAGATGCTCGTCGCCACGCAGCGTCGCCTGGACTCCTGTAAGTGCATCTAGTGCCGCTTAGTGATTTTGGTGTATTGAAGACTTATAGGTTAAGGGACTAATGCGTGTGGGAGTGTACATAGGTCTATAAGTCTATGAGGAGTTTGATATTTACAGAAAAAGTCGACCCCTAAAAATGAATATCTTCGACTGAAGACTTTGTTATTCTGAAGACTTTGAAAGTGAAGAAATTGGTGTGACCTTGAAGACTTGGTATTCTTTCGAGGAACATGAAGCGAGAAGACTTTTGTTTTTGTAGTTTCATTTTCTCTTTCTTGAGTCATAGGAAACACCGTACTGTTAAAGGGGGCCAAGGAAATACTAAGGAAAAATTTCCATGTGATGCTCAACTCAAAATCCTACACCTACCAATCCCTTCGAGTGAAACCATTGGAAATCTCTTACAGATCAGTCAATTTCTTTAGTGACAGAGATGAAGTTCTTCTGGTCTCTGAGGAATTTGTCCTGACTGAGGAGTTAGGATTTCGCCAGTGCGGATTGCCTACACAGTGAGGAACATGATAGCCCTGAGGATTTTTCTACTCAAAATTCCGACCGTTGCTGTGCTATGCGCCAACTGTCCCAAAATATCTATCCACCTAACGGTCATTTCATTGAAGGGCATTTATGTCTTATCATGTTGGGCTGCTCCCTAGGCTATAAATAGCCACCCCCTACAACCACTAGCTGGTTGGCTGCTCCAAGAGAAATTGACACCTGTCATTTGAGAGCAACCCATCCTCCGAGGAGTTTGAGAGAAAATCATCAAGTGAGGAAAAACCAAAAACCCAAAACCCAAACACCTACAAACCCCAAGTGATTGAGCATCACTTAAGAGATTGATCCTGAGTGGATCCGACGCTTGTTACCTTTGAAGACTGTGCTTCTTCCAGACGGTTAGGCGTCATGGTCTAGAGCATCCAAGAGGAATTGTGGATCGCCGAGTGACCAAGTTTGTGAAGGTTTGGAAGTCGCCTGAAGACTTACCACGAGTGATTGGACGAGGTCTGTGTGACCTTAGTTCAAGGAGAATACGGTGAGGACTGCGTGTCTTGGACTAAGTGTCCTTGACTAGGTGTCCGGGACTGTGTGTCCTCAAGTTTAAATACTCAGCCGCTCCAACCAGACGTACAACTGAGACAGCAGTTGGAACTGGTCTACCAAATCATTGTCTTCACCGAGCTTACTGGTTCTATTTCCTCAACTCTTTCATTTCCTCATAACTGTGCTATGTGTTTGTTCATATCTGTGTTTGAAGACTTTGACTGAAGACTTTCTCAATTTCCTCAGTTCAATTTCTTCAGTCTATTTGTCTTCGTCCTGTGTTATCCTGTGATTACGCTTCCTGTACTCTGTGCCTGTCTTTATTTCATCATGATGAGTATGCTTGTATTCTGTTATGTTTACTTTTGAGTACTTATTCCGCTGCTAGTAGTTCTTCACTAAGGAATTTCCTCACCAACAAATTCCTCAGTGAAGAATTTCGTAAAAATCGCCTATTCACCCCCCTCTAGTCGATATAACGCACTTTCAATTGGTATCAGAGCAAGGTACTCCCTTGTTCTGTGTGATTTTGGTTTAACCGCCTGGAGTTTTAGTTATGTCGACTGCAGGTATGATCAAGGTCTCTGCTGGGTGTCCTACCTTCGATGGGAGGGACTACCCCTACTGGAAGAATAAGATGCGAATGCATCTTGAAGCAATTGATAATGATCTCTGGTATGTTGTGGAAAATGGTGTTCCCTCAGTCACACATTCTCTGAATGCTGCCGATGTGAAGAGATTCAAGCAACTCGACTCTCAAACGAAGAATATCATATGTGGCCATCTGAGCAAAGGACAGTATGGCAGAGTGAGTGCTTTGGAAACAGCGAAGCTTATCTGGGACAGGTTGTCCAAAGTGAATGAAGGAGTCTCAACTCAGCGTGACTCTCGAGTTGATGTTCTTCGCAATCTCTTCAACCGCTTCAAATGACTCGACAATGAAAATGTTCAACAAACCTTCGATCGCCTCACTGATATCTCAAATGAGCTTCAAGCACTTTGTGCCACTGACATCACTGACCATGAGGTGGTGAAGAAATTGCTGAGATCGCTTGATTCCTCATTTGACACTTTGGCATTGATGATACAAGAACGTGTTGATTACAAGTCACTTGATCCCGCTGATATTCTCGAGAGGCTAAATACTCATGAGTTCCAACTTGCTGAAAAGAGAGATCTCTATGGTTCAAGCTATGGCAGAACCCGTGCACTGAAGGCCAAGGCAGTATCTGAGTCCGAAGATGAAGACTCTGGTAGCAGCCTTGGTGATCCTGAAGAACCGAGCCATGATCTGGCTCTGCTTGTGAAGAAGTTCCAAAAGTTCTCAAGACGTGGTCGCCTTGGAATATCCTCAAGGAGCAATGATTCCTCATCCAGTGACTAGAAGAAGAGACTCTGTCACAAATGCAAGAAACCTGGACATTTCATTCAAGATTGTCCTCAGTGGGAAAGGAATCAAAGAAGAAGAAATACAAGGATTACAGTTCTGATGATACGAAGAAAAAGAAGAAATCCACAAAATCCTCATCATCAAAATCCTCCAAGCCTTCATATCACAAGAAGAGCATCTCCAAGAAGGCCAGGGCATTCATTGGCAAGGAAATGGACTCTGAGGCTGAATCTGAAGAAAATGAGGAAGAGGAGTCATCTGAGGAGTCCGAATCCGGAGTGGCGAGCCTTGCTCTCGCTACTACATTCGTCAACAAGTCTATCTTCAACACTGAAGAAAATGACCTCACCAACAAGGCTGATGAAGGCGATGATGACTACGCTCCCACCTATTGCTTCATGGCAAAGGGTGCCAAGGTACTTAAATATACCTCCTCTGAATCAAGTGAGAATGAATCTGATGAAAATCTTAATCCCAACTATTCTAAACTTGCTAAGATTGCTATAAAACAACAAAGGGCTTTCGAAAAGGTTCAAAACATGCTAAATAAAAGTGATGATATGTTGGGTGAAGAAATGGATCGCACTGAAACTTTGACTGAAAGTCTTCAAAGACTTCAGTCCAAGCTTGACAAACTTCAAAGTCATCATAACACTCTCTTATCGGATCATGAGAAGCTTTCTTATGAATTTCTTCAAAGAAAGCAAGACCTTGAGAAGCTAAGAGTGAATTATGAAGATCTTCAGAAGGAGCGCGATTCATTACTTGCTCAACAAATCAACGCTTCTTAGGAAGAATTTGTTCCACCATGCTTGAAGTGCATTGAACGTGAATCTGCTAATTCTTCACCTGAATGTTCAAATGCTGCTAATGTTTCAAATTCTTCACATGCCTCTGCTATCACTAATTCCTCATCTGAGGACATTGCTAGTATCATTGGCAATGCAGGGCTGAAGGAATTGTACACGACAGGCATGTACAAAAGCCTTAAAGGGCATCATGCTCTTTGTGATGTGCTTAAAAAGCAGATCCTCAATAGGAACCCTAGGAAAGAGGGTATCGCCTTTGAGAGGAAACTCAATGCTGATGGTACATATTGGAAGCCTGAGCAGTACCCCAAAACTACATGGGTTGCTGCAAAGGGACCTCCAGTTGATCCATCTAACTTATATGGATTTGCATGTGAATCTCCTCATTCTGATGATGAGTCAATTGACTCCAACTATAAGCTATTCAAAAATCAGAATGGTGAAGTATTTGCTAGATATGTTGGCACTAACTGCAGGAACGGCTCCCCTATGCAGAAAATCTGGGTTCCCAAAAGATGTCTTGAAAATCTTCAGGTGAATGTCATCATGACACCAGCTGTGAAGAATAGGAACCCTAGATCAAATTCCTCATATGGATCAAAGTCCTCATATGAACATCATCGTGCTAAACCGTCTGTTTCGCAGGGAAGATCTAAGGATTATGGATATATGCATTATTCTTCAAATCATTATGTCCATAAGTCCTCGAAGAATTTCTCTGCATACTCTTATGCTTACTCTAACCCCTCTTATGTGAAACGAAATGGACTGGCTTCTATGCCATCCTTCTCGTATGGAGCTCACAGAATGATGAACTCTTTGCCACCCCTTCAGATGTGGGTGGTGAAGAAAAAGAACTAATCTCTTCTGCAGGGTCAGGTCTCTAGACGCACATAATCGTCTAAAGAATTTTCTGGAGACCTGAGCATGCCTGAAAGGACGCAGGCTAACCATGAAGAAATGAACTTTCATTTCTCACGTCCTCATATTGCGTAATTAGTTCTTTTACTTGATGAAATTGATCTGATCAATTGATGTCATATTCTTCACTGATGAAGTATATGAGTTTGTAAGCTGCACTAATTCATCTACAGGATGATCAACCTAAAGCCACTGAGTGGGTCCTCGATAGTGGATGTACAAACCACATGACTGGTGACAAGAATCTATTGATGGATGCTCCATTATCTCCGTCGCATCTAAAGCATATCATCTTTGCTGACAAAGGCAAAAGTCAAGTATTGGGTCTAGGTAAGGTTGTGATTACAAAGGATCAACACATGGACAAAGTCATGCTTGTTGAGTCCTTAGGATACAACCTTATGTCTGTCTCAATGCTTTGTGATCTTGATATGGTTGTTGTCTTTGGCAAGTACCGTTGTGTTGTGGTTATGGAAGCTGACAATTCCAAAGTCTTCGAAGGCTTTAGGAGAGGAGACCTGTATATTGTTGATTTCTCTACAGGACCACAACCAGCCGTGTGCTTACTCGCAAAAGCTTCAGATGGCTGGCTCTGGCATCGACGACTTGGTCATGCAGGCATGAGGAATTTGCACACGCTTGCGAAGAAGAAGAAGCATGTCATTGGCATCGAGAATGTCAAATTCCTCAAGGATCACCTATGCGGAGCCTGTGAAGCTGGGAAGATGACCAAGGCCAAGCATCCAGCGAAGACTATCATGACCACCACTCGCCCATTTGAATTGCTTCACATGGATCTCTTTGGTCCTAATCATTATTCTACTATTTCAAATGAAGCATCTCAATATGGCTTTGTTATTGTTGATGATTATTCTCGCTACACATGGGTACACTGTCGGATTTCGGGTTCCGGCAGACCCTTGAGGTTCGGACACTGGGGTGCGCGCGGAGATTTCGCCTCCTACCTACCTGCACCCCTCCGCCTCGCTAAGGTATAAGCTATGGAAAGAATAACACGAGGGACACGAGGTTTATACTGGTTCGGGCCACCGTTGTGGTGTAATACCCTACTCCAGTGTGTGGTGTGGTGGATTGCCTCTTGGGCTGATGATGATGAACAATACAAGGGAGAACAGCCTCGCGAGGGTCTGTTCTTGGCTGGGGGGGATGAACTGCTGGGAGGAGTTCAGCCACCTTTCTCTCTCTCTCTCTCTCTGATCGAACCTCTCTCTAAAGAACCTCCTCTCCAAAACCTCCTCTCCCAAAAAAACCCCTTTGCTCTATGGGTGGCTGGTCCTATTTATAGAGGCCATGGTCCTCTTCCCAAATATCGAGCGGGAAGGGAGCCAACAATGGCGGGCTAATTTGAAGGGGGACAGCTAGTACTAGCTACCCTGACAAAAGTAGTCTTCGCTTGCGCAAAGCTCTGGTGGTGACGCCGTCTTGGGCTCCACGATGACCTCCGTCTTGCAGTCCTCCCGGTCTTGGTCTTGTTGCACCGAAATGGCAACCTTTGCCTGATGCCTCGGTACTCCGTGGTTGCGCTTGCCCCCTTTGCACCAAAGAGGAAAGGAGGACACTGCACGGGCTGGCACCCGCCTGGCGCCCTTGGTCGTCATGGCTTGCATCACGGGCACCTCGTGAGGTACCCCGCCTTGGTCTCTCCGCCTCCTCGTGAGCCAGCCTGATGAGGCCGTGCCTGAGGAAGCTCCGCGTCGTCCTCCCCGCGAGGCTTGGCCCCTCGCGAGGGTCTTGGGTTTGTGTTGGTGAAGATGGGCCACGCTTGGCCCCCGTTTGAGCCACGCCGCAGGCCGCAGGCAGGCAAGTCTGGGGATCCCCGTTCCTAGAACGCCGACAGTAGCCCCCGGGCCCAAGGCGCGCCCGGACTTGGCCGTGCAGGGAGGCAGAAGGGCAAGAGCGAAGCGCCGTGGGCCCTAACAGCCTGTGGCCTTGGGCACCACGTGGCGGTTGATTGGACATGGGCGCCTTAGCAACTGCGCGAGTTGATAAAGGAGCAGCATCCACCTAGGCTTTGCTTCCTGCTCTCCCCGGTTGCTGCTCAGATCCCCTTTATTGCGCCTCTCCTTCCTTCCTCCAAAATTTCCAGATCTACTCTGACCGTGTGACCTAGGAAGCCATGGCGCCTCGTCAGCCCCCGGCCGTAGCTTGGTACTCGTCTGCCCTCGACCCGCCGAACGTGTCGGAGGCGAGCCTTGCCCGGTTGCGCCAGATGGCGATGGCGCGGGGCATCGACGGGGCGAAGGTGTTTAAAGCCGGCTCCGCCACCCCTGAGGGTCAAGGGAGCACCTTCTACCCATTCTTCGTAAGTGCCATTGCTGCTGGCCTGGTGCCTCCCTTCTCCGAGTTCTTCTTCTCCGTCCTCCGCCATTATAAGCTACATGCTCTGCATCTCCACCCAACTCTGTCCTTCTCCTGGCAATCTTCGCCTATTACTGCGAGGCTCACGTAGGGGTGCAGCCCTCAGTGGCCTTGCTGCGCCATTACTTCTACCTCCGGACCTCTCGCGGTACTGCTTCCGCGTGCGCGAGCTTCGTCGCGTACGGTGGCGCCATTGCCATTTCGAACCCCGGGAAAAGGATTGAGGGCTTCAGGAGCAAGTGGGTCTTGGTGGATGCTCGGTGCATCCACCCTCGGTTGATCTTGCCCACGGAGCAGCCCACGAGCTCCAGCAATTGGGGTCGAGCGGAGCTCACGGACCCCCGCACGAAGCTGGTGTTGGAGAAGATGGACGCGGATCTGAGGCCGGCCAACATGGCGGCGGCGAAGCTGACCGGCGCGTCGCTGCTGAGGGAATTCCTGGAGCACCAGCTGGCTCCGCTTCGACAGTACTCACTTCCGATGTGGAGGCCCCGTCCGAGCCCCGCGGCCTTAGCCGACGGAGATCTGGCTGCGGTCCTCCAATCTCTGGTCGGGGGCGATGTGGTGGGGTTGGTGGGCGCTCCTACGCCCTTGTTCCTCCGCGACGACTGGGAGCAAGTAGTGGAGTCCATGACCGTCTTCAACGGGGATGGGCCCGTGCCCATGGAAACTCCCGAGGAACCGGTGGGCGTGCCCTCCGACGACTCCAGCAAAGAGGAGGAAGGAGGGGAGCGGGAAAAGGGGCCTGACTCCGAGGCGACCGATGGAGAGTCGAGGGCTCCCCTCCCTCGGTGCAGGTCCCGCGTTCTCCGCCTCTCTTCGAGCGATGATGATGAGGATGACGACGAGGATAACGATGAGCAGGACGGCGGGAGCTCGCCCCCGATCCCGAAGAAAGACAGGACCGGGCTAATCTCCCACGGGTCTACCCCGGCCCCGAGGCGGACCGCAGACACACCTTCCGCCTCCAAGCTTCCCGAGGTTGACCCTTCCAGCCGGCTTTCAGGCTTCAAATTTGGCCGGAGGCCGCTTGAGCTCACTGGCGACGACCCGTAAGCATTCGATTCTTGTCTTTATTTCTTGCTCTGCTTTTGAGGCTTGACGTCCGCATCTCTTGGATAGGCTGGCGCCCGCAGCAAAGAAGCCGAAGGGAGCTCCTGAGGTTCCATCCGTGGTAGCGCCTCTGCCCGCGAAGAGGGGTGACCGCGACGCATAGGCTTCTCCTGCCCGGTCGTCCTCACGAGGCCTGGCTGAGCCGGCTGGGGCGAGCTCAGCCCCCTCGGTCCAAGTGACTCCCGAGGTTTCCTTGCCTGCCTTTAATTCCTGCACATGTATCATGCCTCAGGGAGGCGTTTAAACTTGCGTTTGGCATTGAGATAACATTGTGGACTGTAATATTTGCCTTTGAATTCCTTGAAATTTGCGCTTTTTCCTTCCTACTTGCTTATGTTCTACACCGATAGAGCCCGGCCCCGCGCATGCCTCACCCAGCATTGGTCCCGACCGGAAACCAGGACGGGGCCAAGGAGTGAGGGTCCACGTGACAAGTTAGGCTCCTGAGTCGCGATGCTCAGGAGTCCCCCTTGGCGCACGAACAACAAGTAGGGAGGTGTGATGCGGGTGGATCTACCGTTCTACGTCTGTAGAGCCCGACCGCGCGCATGCCTCACCCAGCGTTAGCCTTTCGAAACTAAGGAGTGAGGAGCTATGTGACTAGTTAGGCTCCTGAGTCGCGATGCTCAGGAGTCCCCCTTGACGCTCAAACGGCCTTCATACCTTGGTTCCGCTTGGGGAGAGACGCGAGACGAACCAGGCCCGGGGGGACCTGGCTGGGCGGCGTGCGTCTGGGTGTGACCCAGGCGCAGCCCCCGTGCCCAGCCCCCTCGCGCGGCACTCGCGAGGGGAGGCGTTACGATGAGGCTAGACACTGAGCTCTGGGCTCCCTGAGGTTAATGCGGCCCGGGGGCCACCCTCAGTTGTTTATCACCAGCGCGGAGCATAGCGCTTCTGTATGTGTACGGGCATAGCCGCTCCTCGGCAATGTCGTCAGCCAGCACGGAGCATGGTGCTTCCACTGGTACGTGGGAGGGGGCCCCCTCCGGGAGGAGCCCCCGGGGCGTGTACAGCCCCGCCCTGACACGTGGCTGGCACGGTAGGGCCTGGCGAGGTGTATATGGGCACCCGTGAGCCAGCGCGGGACTCATGGGGCCCTACCTCTAGGCGGGTTGCGCCTGGCACTGGGCCTTATCTTGTGATGTGTCCCTGCAAATTTGGTTAGATGTCGGCACTCTATGTCCTCGGGTCCCGGCCCTCGAGCTGGTCTCAGCCGTCGCTGGTATGCCAGGTCACGATGCCATGGACAAGGCCAGAGGGTGAGGGCTGGAGAGCCAGTAAGAGCCCTGAGTCGCGATGCCCAGGTACCCCCCTTTAATGTGCAAGTGGTCGGCATGGAGAAGAAGAGGTGCCGTGGACCGGCATCAAATAATCAAGCATGGTGGGTCTAATGCATAACCGGAAATAAACGCAAATGGGATACATGCCGCTGGGCCTGGCCCGAGCGGCTTGGGGATCATGCAGCCCGAGGGGCGCCCCCAACAAGGTAAGCTAACAACATGAAATAAAAAAGGGATACACGCCGCAGGGACGGACCCACACGGCCTGGGAATAATGCAGCCCTGGGGGGCGCTCCCAGCTAGAAATGAAACTCGAAAGATGTCACCTGATGACGTTGAGGACGAAGGAGCGTTGGTGTAGAAGACTCGATGGGCTGCGGGAGCCGATCCTCACGAGCCCCCAGGCCTAGGGGCCTCAGGAAGCTCCGGAGGCGCTGGCGGCTCCTCGCGGACCATCTCCATCCCCGCCAGGGCTGCGGAACGCCTGGCCTCTCGTGCCTCTGTGATGCCCCTCATGAGGCGCTGGTATGTGGCAGCCGTGTTCGGCAAGCCGTAAGGCATGCGAACGTAGCTGTGGGGTGGGTCTCCGCAGCGCCCCACTCGCGAGGGCCAGAGGCGCTCCAGAGAGGCGACTCGGTCGAGCCCTGGTATGTCGATGCAGACGCACAGCCCACCATCCTCGCCTGGATGGGGAGCCACTGCTGGTAGGCGGCGGCCGCCTTTCATGACTCTTGACTCCTGTAGCTCCTGAATGGCCTTGCTGATGAACTCCTGAGGGTCTGGATCTCCTTGCCTTGCTCCTTCTTGAGGGAAACGTGCTTCGAAACACGCCTCCATGTGGTGCCCAAGCGCCTCCCTCGTGACCCTAGCTAGGTCGGTGGCCCTCCAGGGGAGAGCCCCCGAGCCCTGCCTAAGGAGGGCGCCGGGTGCGCTTTCCTATGCGATGGAAGGAGGTTCCCCCTGGGCAGGCGCGGGCCCAGAGGGGCCTGCCTCCTGAGTGGTCGGGCCGGACGATGTCTTCTTCTTCTTAGGGGCGGTCTTAGGAGGCCTCCTGCTTCCGCGATCCGGGTCTTCCAGTGACGCGGCCTGAAAGGCTCGTTCCAGGGAACACACCGCGTCCTTCTCTTCACAGGGCACCGTGATGACTCCGCCGCTTCCTGGCATCTTGAGGACGTTGTAGCCGTGGTGAGTTACGGCCATGAACTTGGCCAGCGCTGGGTACCCAAGGATGGCGTTGTACGGCATGCGAATGTGAGCGACGTCGAAGTCGATGAGCTCGGTGTGGTAGTTGTCGCGTGCCCCGAAGGTGACAGGGAGGCGCACCTGCCCAATCGGGACCGTGGAGCCGTCGGTGATACCGGAGAAAGGCTTGGTTGGCTGAAGCTGGCTGTAGGGCACTTGGAGATTGTTGAATGTTTCCACGGACAGGACGTTGAGCCCCGCCCCGCCATCGATGAGGGTCTTGGTGACCACCACGTTGCTGACGATTGGGGAACAAAGCATCGGGAGGACTCCGGCTGTAGCCGCACACTTGAGCTGATCTGCTGAGCTGAACGTGATGGCGCACGCCGACCACCTGAGAGGGCGCGTGGCTTCGAGCCTGGGGAGGACTGCGTTCACCTAGCGGGTGAACTGCTTGAAGATGCTCTGAGAGGCTGGGGCTTGTGCCCCGCCCAGGATGCAGGCGATCCCGCGCGGCTCCTGGAAGCCCCCAGCCCCCTCGTCCTGGTGGCGGTCCTCGTTTCTTCTTGGCTGCGGCGGCAGTGGTGGGAGCCCTACGTTGCCTTGCGGGCGATCCTCGCGAGGCTGATCCCTCCAGTCTCCCTCGCGAGGCGGGTCTTGCCAGTGATCCTCGCGAGGCTGATCACGCCACCCTTGGAGCGGGCCACGGTCTTCCCAACATCTTGCGTTCCTTCCTCCTCCTCGACCGTAGCCCCGGTCATCGCGATCAGGGCGACGGCCAATCCTTCCTTCTCGCACGGCTCGGAGCTCTTGACATTCGTTGGTGTTGTGGGTGTGGAGGTCATGGTACACACAGTACCGGCTGCCCTTGGAAGGTTCGGGCTGATCTCTGCCCCGCTTGGTGTCTGGTTCTGCCGCGAGCACGGCAGCCCCCTTGCGCTTCACATCCTTGGCCTTGGGCTTGTTCTCTTCTGGGTCTGCGGCAGGCAGCTCGAGGAGGGAGAGATGCCCCTCCTTGGCCCTGGCACACTTGGTTGCCAGGTTGAATAGCTCCAAGGAAGTGCACAGGCCTTCATGCATCGCCAGCTCCTCCTTCATCTTGACATCGCGCACGCCGCTGGAGAAGGCTGAGATGATGGCCTCCTCAGTCACCTTGGGAATCTTGAGGCGTGCGTTGTTGAAGTGCTGGATGTACTTCTGCAGGGTCTTCCCAGGCTGTTGCTTGATGCGGCGCATGTTGCTCACGGCGGGTGGCCGGTCGCGAGTGCCTTGGAAGTTGGCGATGAAGCAGGTGCGCATCTCGTCCCAGGAGGAGATATTGCCCGGAGCCAGGTTCAGGAGCCAGGTGCGGGCCTCGTCCTTGAGCGCCATGGGGAACCAGTTCGCCATGACCTTCTCATCTCCATTGGCAGCTTCGATGCCGAGCTCGTAGAGCTGGAGGAACTCTGCAGGGTCAGCTGTGCCGTCGTAGCGAGGAGGCAGGTCTGGCTTGAACTTGCCGGGCCACGCGACGCTGCGTAGCTCGGCGATGAAGGCGTGGCAGCCTGCTGTGGCCACGGGAGGCCTTGGGTGACGGGGAGCTTGGTCTTGCATGTCCCCACGTGCTGCAGCTGGGAGCAGCGCGGGGTCTTGACGCGCGGGAGCAGGAGCATGGTTGCGACGTGCTGGAGCAGGGAGCGCCCGGGCAGCTTCTTGCGGGCGAGGGACTTCTTGACAGCTCTGCTCTTGCCGCGCTGGCACCTGACGGAGCGGGTTCCGCCCAGGGGCCACACGCCTTGGATCCATGGTGCCTTCCTGAGGAGGAGGCGGCCGGGGCGCCGCTGGAGCTTCATCGCCCGCGCGGGGCGGGGTGCGGTGCAGCGGAACGGACGGCGCAGGAGAGCCCCCTGCGGCACGGACGAGCTCGGCGACGCGGTCGAGCCATTATTTGTAGACGTCATCGACGGGACGGTAGCGCAGGAGCTCATTTGCCGCAATGAGTGCAGCCCGAGCCTCCATGGGCGCGCGGAGCGCACGGGACGAAGAACCAGCTGGGGTGAGCAAGGGAGTTGCGGTGTGGCCGTCTTGCCGCACGGACGGATGCTGAGACGATGCTTGCTGCTCGTCCCCCGCCGGGCCGGTGGCGGCGTTGACGGTAGGTGACGGGGAACGGCGAGGACGCCCGCCGACAGGGGCCGTCTGGGCGACGCGGGAAGCGAGAGCGGCCTGGCACTCGGCGCGGGCCCGACGAGCGTCAGACATGGGCGTGATGGTCGAAGGAGACGAGGTGGTGGAAGACGAATCTCGGCGCACCCCTACCTGGCGCGCCAAATGTCAGATTTCGGGTTCCGGCAGACCCTTGAGGATCGAACACTGGGGTGCGCGCGGAGATTTCGCCTCCTACCTACCTGCACCCCTCTGCCTCGCTAAGGTCTAAGCTATGGAAAGAATAACACGAGGGACACGAGGTTTATACTGGTTCGGGCCACCGTTGTGGTGTAATACCCTACTCCAGTGTGTGGTGTGGTGGATTGCCTCTTGGGCTGATGATGATGAACAATACAAGGCAGAACAGCCTCGCGAGGGTCTGTTCTTGGCTGGGGGGGATGAACTGCTGGGAGGAGTTCAGCCACCTTTCTCTCTCTCTCTCTCTCTGATCGAACCCCTCTCTAAAGAACCTCCTCTCCCAAAAAACCTCTTTTCTCTGTGGGTGGCTGGTCCTATTTATCGAGGCCCTGGTCCTCTTCCCAAATATCGAGCGGGAAAGGAGCCAACAATGGCGGGCTAATTTGAAGGGGGACAACTAGTACTAGCTACCCTGACAAAAGTACTCTTCGCCTGCGCAAAGCTCTGGTGGTGACGCCGTCTTGGGCTCCACGATGACCTCCGTCTTGCAGTCCTCCCGGTCTTGGTCTTGTTGCACCGAAATGGAAACCTTTGCCTGATGCCTCGGTACTCCGCGGCTGCGCTTGCCCCCTTTGCAGCAAAGAGGAAAGGAGGACACTGCGCCGGCTGGCACCCTCCTGGCGCCCTTGGTCGTCATGGCTTGCATCACGGGCACCTCGTGAGGTACCCCGCCTTGGTCTCTCCGCCTCCTCGTGAGCCAGCCTGATGAGGCCATGCCTGAGGAAGCTCCGTGTCGTCCGCCCCGCGAGGCTTGGCCCCTCGCGAGGGTCTTGGGTTTGTGTTGGTGAAGATGGGCCGCGCTGGGCCCCCCTTTGAGCCACGCCGCAGGCCGCAGGCAGGCAAGTCTGGGGACCCCCGTTCCCAGAACACCGACATACACCTTGTTACTTACAAACATGAAGTGCAGGAAGTCTTCAAACGATTTTCCTCGAGGGCTTCAACCAACTTTGGTGCGAAGATCAAGCACATCAGAAGTGACAATGGCACTGAGTTCAAGAATTATGGTCTCGATGACTATCTTGATGAACTTGGTATTAGTCATGAGTTATCTGCTCCTTACACTCCTCAGCTGAATGGCGTCGTGGAGCGCAAGAACAGGACTCTTGCTGAGATGGCTTGCACTATGCTTGATGAATACAAAACGCCTCGTCGTTTCTGGACTGAGGCAATTGATACTGCGTGCCACATCATCAACAGAGTATATCTTCACAAATTCTTCAAAAAGACTGCCTATGAACTCCTCACTGATAAGAAACCCAATGTAAGTTATTTCAAAGTCTTTGGTGCTAAATGTTGGATTAGAGATCCTCATCACAACTCAAAATTTGCACCGAAAGCACATGAAGGTTTTATGCTTGGTTACGGAAAGGACTCGCACACCTATAGAGTCTTCAACAACGTTCTTCACAAAGTTGTTGAAACTGTAGATGTGCGGTTCGATGAAACTAACGGCTCGCAAAGAGAGCACCTACCTACTATGATAGATGAACCATCACCTGAGGAAACTATCAAGTTCAAGGCTACTGAGGATGTCATTCCTACTGAAGAATCTGCTGAAGAATTCATTCCAGAACATGAAGAACGTCGAGCTAATGCACCTGAAGAAAATGCTGAAGAAAATGGTGCTGAAGAAAACACTGATCAAATTCTTCAACGACAACCCACTCATCCTCGCATTGCAAAAGAAGTGCAAGTTGAAAAGATCATCAATGACATCAAAGCGCCAGGTCCTCTCACACGCTCAAAAGCTTCACATTTGTCTAACTTTTGTGGGCAGTATGCTTTTGTCTCTATTACAGAGCCCACTAAGGTAGATGAAGCATTTCTGGAGCCTGAGTGGATTCAGGCCAGGCAAGAGGAATTACATCAGTTCGAGCTTAACAATGTATGGGAACTGGTCAAACGTCCAGATCCTCGCAAGCACAATATCATTGGCACAAAGTGGATCTACCCCAACAAGCAAGATGAAAATGTCCTTGTGGTGAGGAATAAGGCACGGCTTGTAGATCAAGGCTACACACAGGTTGAAGGAATTGATTTCGATGAAACTTTTGCACCTGTTGCTAGACTTGAGGCTATTCGCATATTACTTGCTTATGCTAACCATCATGATATCACTTTGTATCAAATGGATGTGAAAAGTGCATTCCTCAATGGTAAGCTTGAGGAAGAAGTATATGTTTCTCCACCCCCAGGTTTTGAAGATCCAAAGAATCCTGACAAAGTCTTCAGACTCAACAAGGCCCTCTATGGCCTCAAGCAGGCCCCACGGGCTTGGTATGATACCTTGAAGGAACTCTTCATGAAGAAAGGCTTCAAACCCGGTTCACTCGACCCTACTCTTTTCACTAAATCTTATGATGGTGAATTGTTTGTGTGCCAAGTATATGTTGATGATATTATCTTTGGCTGTACTGACCAACGTTATAGTGATGAATTTGCCTATATGATGAGTGAAGAATATCAAATGTCTAGGATGGGAGAGTTGAAATTCTTCTTAGGTCTTCAAATTCGTCAACAACACAATGACATATTCATATCTCAGGAGAAATACCTCAAGGATGTACTGAGGAAATTCGGCATGCAAGATTGCAAAGGCGTCAAAATTCCTATGCCCACAAATGGCCATCTGTGCACCGATGAAAATGGTATTGACTTCGATCATAAGGTATACCGCTCCATGATAGGTTCCTTATTATACTTATGTGCATTTAGGCCAGATATAATGCTTAGTGTTTGTATGTGTGCCCGATTTCAAGCTGCACCGAAGGAATCACACCATAAGGCTGTGAAGCATATTCTTCGATATCTAGCTCACACACCAACACTTGGATTATGGTACCCCAAGGGCTCGACTTTTGATCTTGTTGGATATTCTGACTCTGACTGTGCTGGTGATCGTGTGGATCGCAAGTCAACATCTGGTACATGTCATTTCCTCGGACGATCTTTGGTCTGTTGGTCCTCGAAGAAACAGAACTGCGTATCACTATCTACTGCTGAAGCTGAGTACATTGCCGCTGGTTCTTGCTGTGCCCAATTGCTATGGATGAAGCAAACTCTCAAGGACTACGGCGTCAACATGAAGAATGTGCCTCTCTTCTATGATAATGAGAGTGCCATCAAGATTGCTCACAACCCAGTTCAGCACTCGAAGACAAAGCACATTCAGATTCGTCATCATTTTCTTCGTGATCATGTGTTGAAGTGCGACATTTCTATTGAGCATGTGAAGACTGAAGAACAGCTAGCCGATATCTTCACAAAGCCCTTGGATGAGAAGAGATTTAGCAAGTTGCGGTGTGAGCTAAATATCCTAGAATCTTCGAATGTTCTGTGGAAAGGACACTCATCCTAACACTTATGCAAAATTGATGACTTAGATGTGCAACACATGAAGAAACGTTTTTCTTCAATCAATGAAGAATAACACTCTTAGTGTGAAGAAATTAATGAAGAATTTGATCTCAGAACCCTACGATAATTGTATGCGGTGTCTGAAATCATCATTCTTATACGGTGGGTCACGCCACCACCAAAAGTTGAAATTCCTCAAATATTCATATTCTTCAACCTTGCATAGTCTTCACTGGTTCCGTCGTTTTTCTTCATTGGCTATATATATATGAGTTTATGTCCTCTACAGCATTCACTTATTGATATTTCTTCAAGTTGGTTTTCTGCTAAGTGAATGTGATCGGACCCTTCCCCTCTATGCTATACTCAACCCAATCTGTTCACAAATTCTTCATGTGCGTTCTATTTGAAACTCGTTCAAAATCTTCACTGTGTCCTTGTCAGCTAAAGAAATTGTGAACGGAACTTTAAAACCTATCTTATCGAAATTTTCGGTCTTGCCGCTCAAACTGTTCCGCATCCCACGATACACTTATCCACTCACCCACGATCTAACACAATCTCCACCTCTCACTACGTGGGTGACACATGTCATGCGAATGAGAAGGGTCAGGGGCACATTCGTCCAATTTCTTCGGGCGAGCAGTTTTTCACTGTGGCTATAAATACCCCTCCTTCCCTCCTTCACTTCTTTTACTCCGCTCGACCTCTCTCTCTAGCTCGAGCTTCTCAAACCCTAGCGCCGTCGCTACTTCATCACCACCGGTGAGGAAGAGCTTCACTGCCTCGACCTCGTCGCCGACGTACTCGCGCCGACCGCGGACATCTTCACTCCGCCGCCGCCGTAGCCGTCTTCCTCCGCCAAGTTAGGGCGTGGAAGATCTGCACAGACGAACTTCACATCTCCTCACTCCAGTTCGTCGTGTTCTTTGTCCAGTGTAATTAAAAGTTACTTTTACTGCCCTCGTTGATTCAAATGATTATCTACAAAATCTTCAAAAGTGTTTTTCTTCATATCTTCACACACTGAGCACCTCACAAAGTGATCTGTTCTTGATTCGTTTCTCTAAGCATCATTTTTCTTCAAGATTCCTCAATTGTGTGGATCATCGATCTATACAACTCTTGAACCTAAGACAAAGAACGCTTAGTGAAAATCTTCAAGACTCATCCGGTCAAATTCCTCAAACTTGTTCTTTTTGAAAAACCTTCTGAGAACGCATATGACCTCTCCAAATTCCTCACAACTATACTCTGTTCACAGGTACACATGTCAGCTGCTGAATCACTAGGTTCTCATCAACTTAACTCATTTGTAGCGTTCCTTGAAGAAAAGTTGCATACTTCTTCAGAGAATTCGATTGTTCAAATTCCTCAACTGAAGAAAATGGCTGATGGTAAAAGGCCACAGAAGGGAGGAAAGAGGCCTGAGGTAAATACAGCATTTGAGATCCCTGATGACATATATGCTGGGTACTACACACCTACTGAGGAAACCAAGAATGAGCGCAAAGTGCGCATTCAGAAGATAGAGAGGGGATGTGCAAGAGAATGGAGGGAGTATAGATATGTCACTCCTAAGTATATGAAGAAATTCGCACTCAATCCTCCATGCCCAAGAGCACCACTGGCACCTGGCCAAATTGCTGATCCCACCAGCCTCAAGCGAGGTGAGGACTATCTTGATGAATGGGCCAAGTGCCAAGGCAAGTTGGCTAAGCAAGCCAAAGAAGCAGGGAGGAAATTCAATGAAGACTCTGCCGCTGCTGCTGCCTCTGCTGAGGCCTTTGCTGTCAAGCCAAAGAAGGCTATGTCAAAGAAGCCCGCGCGCAAGCCAAGTGCTTCATCAGCAATGCCCTCACAGCCAGAATCATCAAAGCCCTCACGGCCAATTCCTCATGCCGCTCCTGTTCCTCCAAAGTCCTCAGCTCCTTCGCCAAAGCCTTCAGCTGTTTCGACCAAATCCTCAGCACCTGTGCATCTCGCTTCGTGCCAAAGGACTGCCGACATCTCCATTGCCTCAGGTGTCTCAGCTAGTTCCTCAGCTGCACCAAGTTCCTCAGCTGGCCCCTCACTACTGAAGACAAAGGCCACTGCTGGACGAGGTCCACGCCCAAGTACTCAAAAGAAGCAAGTCGCTTTCCAAGTGCCGTCTGATGAAGACGAAGCTGATGATGATGAACTTGCAGAAATCATCAGAGACAGGCAAGTCAGGGCCTCTAGAGCCAAAGGATCAGAGGTGCCACTGCTTTTGGATCCCAAACTGATCCTCGACTACATTGATGATTGGCACAAGGACCCCAACACTCCCTTGCCTGACTTCAAGCTAACTCCTGGCCAGAGTCACATGCTGACCCACTTCATTCAAGAAGAAAAGTGGAAATTTGAGAAGGCCAGACAGATCAAGAAAGTGCAGTACAAGAAAGAGCTCTATCTGAAGAAAAACGTTGTCTCTATGACAACTGAAGAACTTGTCACTACTCAGACTGAGATTAAGAAACTCAGTGATGACTTCGACACATATCGCGCTGATTGGCTTGGAGCCAAGGTTTGTTTTGTGAAACTTGCAGATAACTTCACTTCAAATGTTGCAGCCCCAACACAACAGGAAATTCCTCAGGCTGAAGCAGCTGCTCAGCCTACTGAAGAAAATGCCAGCACCGCTGATGACAATCAGGCTGCTGAAGATAATGTGAGTTCCAGGGCTGATGATTGCATTCCAGCCGTTGAAGAAATTTCCAGGGCACCCACTAGTGGTGTGCCTAAAGAAACTGAAGAACTCAGGGCAACTGCATCAGTTGTGCCTGAAGAAAATCAACCAGATTCCTCAGCTGCTCCTGCACCAACTTCAACTCCAACCCTTCCATCTGCATCCGATGTGAAGAAGACCAAAGCTGCAGAGCATGCTGCAGTAAAGAAAAGGAAAGCATCAGCTGCTTCAGATTCTTCAGCTCTGAAGAAAATGAAGCCTATGACAAGCTAATTTGCAAAACCGATTGATGTTGTTCCCATCTCAACTAGGCCATCAAAGGACCTTGTTCCTTTTGATGAAGAATATGTGATCCCCAGCGGATCTGATGAAGAAACTCCTTCTGCTGCTTCGTCTGAACCATTGGATGAAGAAATTGAAGTGGATACGATCCCTTCAACACCTATCATCTCCTCGCCTATGCCTCAGTTCACAGCTGAAGAGGCTGGCGTTGAAGAAATGGAAGATGAAGATGTGGACATTGGCTGCTCCACACCCGTAATCAGTGATGAATTTTGGGAAAGTCAGCATCCAAACTCTCTAATGTTCACCCCTCTACAGCAAATTCCTCAGTCCCCCACACAAACTGTTCACCTGGGCTCTGAAGAAACTCATCCCACTGCATCTGTCCATGAGGAAATTCCAGCCACTAGCGCTGATGAAACAGCTGCTGCTGAACAACCAACTACGCAGACTGCCACTGAGGAGGAACCAGAAATTCCTCAGCCTGAAGAACCTGCGATTGAGATTCCTGAGGTCGTGATGCAACTCACTGACACTCCTCTGCCGAAGCCAAAGGATCCATTCTCACGCAAGCAAAAGTTCAAGGCTGATGATTTCTTCGGCGAGCACGTATTCTTCGAAGATTACAACCCATATGACTCTGCTCGCATTAGGAAGAGGCGTTTCTGGACTGCCAGTCAAGCCAATTTCTATTCCTCAGTGCTATTCAACAAGGAGAAGATTTTCTACCATGAGCATTTTCCTCACGTGGATATGGAATCTCTGCCGTGCTTCGCACCAGTCCTCAGTGTTCTTCACGATGCTGGACTGCTCAACTTTTGCTCTGACATCTGCGATTGGAATGAAGAACTGATTCTTCAATTCTATGCAACACTTCACATCACCGGAGATGCTGAAGATGTGAATTCATGGGTGCTGGATTGGATGTCTGAAAACATTCACTACACTGCACTAGCCTCTGAATTGCTTCGTGCTCTACCACTCAATCCTCCCCTTGAAGAAGCTCGCTGCATCTACAGTGAACCTGAGCTCATACATCATTACATGCAGGTGCTGATGAAACCTTTGAAGCCAGGTCAAGCACCTGAAGGAAATATGCCCTAGAGGCAATAATAAAGTTATTATTTATTTCCTTATTTCATGATAAATGTTTATTATTCATGCTAGAATTGTATTGACCGGAAACATAATACTTGTGTGAATACATAGACAAACTAAACGTCACTAGTATGCCTCTACTTGACTAGCTCGTTGATCGAAGATGGTTGTGTTTCCTAACCATAGACATGTGTTGTCATTTGATTAACAGGATCACATCATTAGGAGAATGATGTGATTGACATGACCCATTCCATTAGCTTAGCACCCGATCGTTTAGTATGTTGCTATTGCTTTCTTCATGACTTATACATGTTCCTATGACTATGAGATTATGCAACTCCCATTTGCCGGAGGAAGACTTTGTGTGCTACCAAACGTCACAATGTAACTGGGTGATTATAAAGGAGCTCTACAGGTGTCTCCAAAGGTACATGTTGGGTTGGCGTATTTCAAGATTAGGATTTGTCACTCCGATTGTCGGAGAGGTATCTCTAGGCCCTCTCGGTAATGCACATCACATAAGCCTTGCAAGCATTGCAACTAATGAGTTAGTTGCGAGATGATGTATTACGAAACGAGTAAAGAGACTTGCCGGTAACGAGATTGAACTAGGTATTGAGATACCGACGATCGAATCTCGGGCAAGTAACATACCGATGACAAAAGGAACACCGTATGTTGTTATGCGGTCTGACCGATAAAGATCTTCGTAGAATACGTGGGAGCCAATATGAGCATCCAGGCTCCGCTATTGGTTATTGACCGGAGACATGTCTCGGTCATGTCTACATTGTTCTCGAACCCATAGGGTCCACACGCTTAAGGTTTTGATGACAGTTATATTATGAGTTTATGCATTTTGATGTTTTGAAGTTTGTTCAGAGTCCCGGATGTGATCACGGACATGACGAGGAGTCTTGAAATGGTCGAGACATAAAGATTGATATATTGGAAGCCTGTATTTGGATATCGGAAGTGTTCCGGGTGAAATCGGGATTTTACCGGAGTACCGGGAGGTTACCGGAACCCCCCGGGAGGTATATGGGCCTTAGTGGGCTTTAGTGGAAGAGAGGAGAGGTGGCCAGGGCTAGGCCGCGCGCCCCTCCCCCCTAGTCCGAATAGGACAAGGAGAGGGGGCGGCGCCCCCCCTTCCTTCTCTCTGTCCTCTTTCCCCCTCCCGAATCCTATTCCAACTAGGAAAGGGGGGGAATCCTACTCCGGTGGGAATAGGACTCCTCCTGGCGCGCCCTCCTCCTGGCGCGCCCTCCTCCTGGCCGGCCGCACCTTCCCCTGCTCCTTTATATACGGGGGTAGGGGGCACCCCTAGAGACACAAGTTGATCCATGTGATCATATTCTTAGCCGTGTGCGGTGCCCCCTTCCACCATAATCCTCGATAATATTGTAGCGGTGCTTAGGCGAAGCCCTGCGATGGTAGAGCATCAAGATCGTCACCACGCTGTCGTGTTAACGAAACTCTTCCCCGACACTTTGCTGGATCGGAGTCCGGGGATCGTCATCGAGCTGAACGTGTGCTAGAACTCGGAGGTGCCGTAGTTTCGGTGCTTGATCGGTCGGGCCGTGAAGACGTACGACTACATCAACCGCGTTGTCATAACGCTTCCGCTGTCGGTCTACAAGGGTACGTAGATCACACTCTTCCCTCGTTGCTATGCATCACCATGATCTTGCGTGTGCGTAGGAATTTTTTTGAAATTACTACGTTCCCCAACAGTGGCATCCGAGCCTAGTTTTTTATGTGTTGATGTTATATGAACGAGTAGAACACAAGTGAGTTGTGGGCGATATAAGTCATACTGCTTACCAGCATGTCATACTTTGGTTTGGCGGTATTGTTGGAGGAAGCGGCTCGGACCGACATTACGCGTACGCTTACGCGAGACCGGTTCTCCCGACGTGCTTTGCACAAAGGTGGCTAGCGGGTGATAGTTTCTCCAACTTTAGTTGAACCGAGTGTGGCTACGCCCGGTCCTTGCGAAGGTTAAAACAGCACCAACTTGACAAACTATCGTTGTGGTTTTGATGCGTAGGTAAGATTGGTTCTTGCTTAAGCCCGTAGCAGCCACGTAAAACTTGCAACAACAAAGTAGAGGACGTCTAACTTGTTTTTGCAGGGCATGTTGTGATGTGATATGGTCAAGACATGATGCTAAAATTTTATTGTATGAGATGATCATGTTTTGTAACTGAGTTATCGGCAACTGGCAGGAGCCACATGGTTGTTGCTTTATTGTATGCAATGCAACTGCGCTGTAATGCTTTACTTTATCACTAAGCGGTAGCGATAGTCGTGGAAGCATAAGATTGGCGAGACGACAACGATGCTACGTTGATGATCAAGGTGTCATGCCGGTGACGATGGTGATCACGACGGTGCTTCGAAGATGGAGATCACAAGCACAAGATGATGATGTCCATATCATATCACTTATATTGATTGCATGTGATGTTTATCTTTTATGCATCTTATCTTGCTTTGATTGACGGTAGCATTTTAAGATGATCTCTCACTAATTATCAAGAAGTGTTCTCCCTGAGTATGCACCGTTGCGAAAGTTCTTCGTGCTGAGACACCACGTGATGATCGGGTGTGATAGGCTCTACATTCAAATACAACGGGTGCAAAACAGTTGCACACGCGGAATACTCAGGTTATACTTGACGAGCCAAGCATATACAGATATGGCCTCGGAACACGGAGACCGAAAGGTCGAGCGTGAATCATATAGTAGATATGATCAACATAGTGATGTTCACCATTGAAACTACTCCATCTCACGTGATGATCGGACATGGTTTAGTTGATTTGGATCACGTGATCACTTAGAAGATTAGAGGGATATCTTTCTAAGTGGGAGTTCTTAAGTAATATGATTAATTGAACTTTAATTTATCATGAACTTAGTCCTGATAGTATTTTGCAAATTATGTTGTAGATCAATAGCTCGCGTTGTTGCTTCCCTGTGTTTATTTTGATATGTTCCTAGAGAAAATTGTGTTGAAAGATGTTAGTAGCAATGATGCGGATTGGATCCGTGATCTGAGGTTTATCCTCATTGCTGCATAGAAGAATTATGTCCTTGATGCACCGCTAGGTGACGGACCTATTGCAGGAGCAGATGCAGATGTTATGAACGTTTGGCTAGCTCAATATGATGACTACTTGATAGTTTAGTGCACCATGCTTAACGACTTAGAATCGGGACTTCGAAGACGTTTTTGAATGTCATGGACCATATGAGATGTTCCAGGAGTTGAAGTTAATATTTCAAGCAAATACCCGAGTTGAGAGATATGAAGTCTCCAGCAAGTTCTATAGCTAAAAGATGGAGGAGAATCGCTCAACTTGTGAGCATGTGCTCAGATTGTCTGGGTACTACAATCTCTTGAATCAAATGGGAGTTAATCTTCCAGATAAAATAGTGATTGATAAAATTCTCTAGTCACCATCACCAAGTTAGTAGAACTTCATGATGAACTATATTATGCAAGGGATGACGAAAATGACTCCCGAGTTTTTCATGATGATGAAATCAATGAAGGTAGAAATCAAGAAAGAGCATCAAGTGTTGATGGTTGACAAGACCACTAGTTTCAATAAAAAGGGCAAAGGGAAGAAGGGGAACTTCAAGAAGAACGGCAAGCAAGTTGCTACTCAAGTGAAGAAGCCCAAGTCTGATCCTAAGCCTGAGACTAAGTGCTCCTACTGCAAAGGAACTGGTCACTGGAAGCGGAACTACCCCAAGTGATTGGCGGATAAGAAGGATGGCAAAGTGAACATAAGCATATTTGATATACATGTTATTGATGTGTACTTTACTAGTGTTTATAGCTACCCCTCAGTATTTGATACTAGTTCAGTTACTAAGATTAGTAACTCGAAATAGGAGTTGCAGAATAAACAGAGACTAGTTAAGGGTGAAGTGACGATGTGTGTTGGAAGTGGTTCCAAGATTGATATGATCATCATCGCACACTCCCTATACTTTCGGGATTAGTGTTGAACCTAAATAAGTGTTATTTGGTGTTTGCGTTGAGCATGAATATGATTTGATCATGTTTATTGTAATATGGTTATTCATTTAAGTAAGAGAATAAATTGTTGTTCTGTTTACATGAATAAAACCTTATATGGTTACACACCCAATGAAAATGGTTCATTGGATCTCGATCGTAGTGATACACATATTCATAATATTGAAACCAAAAGATGCAAAGTTAATAATGATAGTGCAACTTATTTGTGGCACTGCCGTTCAGGTCATATTGGTGTAAAGCGCATGAAGAAAATCCATGCTGATGGGCTTATGGAATCACTTGATTATGAATCAGTTGATGCTTGCGAACCATGCCTCATAGGCAAGATGACTAAGACTCCGTTCTCCGGAACAATGGAGCGAGCAACATATTTGTTGGAAATCATACATACTGATGTATGTGGTCTGATGAATATTGAGGCTCATGGCAGGTATCATTATTTTCTGATCTTCATAGATGATTTGAGCAGATATGAGTATATCTACTTGATGACACACAAGTCTGAAACATTTGAAAAGTTCAAAAAAATTCAGAGTGAAGTGGAGAATCATCATAACAAAAATAAAAGTTTCTACGATATGATCGCAGAAGATGAATATTTGAGTTACGAGTTTGGTCTTCAATTAAAACAATGTGGAATAGTTTCACAAATTCATGCCACCTGGAACACCACAGCATAATGGTGTGTCCAAACGTCATAACCGTACTTTATTGGATATAGTGCAATCTATGATGTTTCTTACCGATTTACCACTAAATTTTTGGGGTTATGCATTAGAGACAGCTGCATTCACGTTTAAAAAAGGGGGCACCATCTAAATCCGTTGAGACGACACCGTATGAACTGTGGTTTGGCAAGAAACCAAAGTTGTCGTTTCTTAAAGTTTGAGGTTGCGATGCTTATATGAAAAACTTTCATCCTGATAAGCTCAAACCCAAATCGGAGAAGTGCGTCTTCATAGGATACCCAAAAGAAAATGTTGGGTACACCTTCTATCACAGATCCGAAGGCAAGATATTTGTTGCTGAAAATGGATCCTTTCCAGAGAAGGAGTTTCTCCCGAAAGAAGTGAGTGGGAGGAAAGTAGAACTTAATGAGGTAACTGTACCTGCTCCCTTATTGGAAAGTAGTTCATCACAGAAATCTGTTCCTATGACTACTACACCAATTAGTGAGGAAGCTAATGATGATGATCATGTAACTTCAAATCAAGTTACTACCGAACCTCGTAGGTAAAACCAGAGTGAGATCCACACCAGAGTGGTACGGTAATCCAGTTCTGGAGGTCATGTTACTTGACCATGACGAGCCTACGAACTATGAGGAAGCGATGATGAGCCCAGATTCCGCGAAATGGTTTGATGCCATGAAATCTGAGATAGGATCCATGTATGAGAACAAAGTATGGACTTTGGTTGACTTGCCCGATGATCGGCAAGCCATTGAGATTAAATGGATCTTCAAGAGGAAGACGGACGCTGATAGTAGTGTTACTATCTACAAAGCTAGACTTGTCGAAAAAGGTTTTTGACAAAGTTCAAGGTGTTGACTACGATGAGATTTTCTCACTCGTATCGATGCTTAAAGTCTGTCCGAATCATGTTAGCAATTGCCACATTTTATGAAATCTGGCAAATGGATAACAAAACTGCAATCCTTAATGGATTTCTTAAAGAAGAGTTGTATATGATGCAACCAGAAGGTTTTGTCAATCCTAAAAGTGTTAACAAAATATGCAAGCTCCAGCGATCCATCTATGGACTGGTGCAAGCATCTCGGAGTTGGAATATACGCTTTGATGAGTTGATCAAAGCTTATAGTTTTATACAGACTTGCGGTGAAGCCTGTATTTACAAGAGAGTGAGTGGGAGCACTACAACATTTCTGATAAGTATATGTGAATGACATATTGTTGATTAGAAATAATGTAGAATTATTCTGCAAAGCATAAAGGAGTGTTTGAAAGGAGTTTTTCAAAGAAAGACCTCGGTGAAGCTGCTTGCATATTGAGCATCAAGATCTATAGAGATAGATCAAGACGCTTGATAAGTTTTTTTCAATGAGTACATACCTTGACAAGATTTTGAAGTAGTTCAAAATGGAATAATCAAAGAAAGAGTTCTTGCCTATGTAACAAGGTGTGAAATTGAGTAAGACTCAAAGCCCGACCACGGCAGAAGATAGAAAGAGAGTGAAAGTCATTCCCTATGCCTCAATCATAGGTTCTATAAAGTATGCCATGCTGTGTACCTATTGTATACCCTACACTGTTTTTGGCAAGGGAGTACAATAGTGATCTAGGAGTAGATCACTAGACAGCGGTCAAAATTATCCTTAGTGGAATAAGGAAATATTTCTCAATTATGGTGGTGACAAAAGGTTCGTCGTAAAGAGTTACGTCGATGCAAGCTTTGACACAGATCTGGATGACTCTAAGTCTCTATCTAGATACATATTGAAAGTGGGAGCAATTAGCTAGAGTAGCTCCGTGCAGAGCATTGTTGACATAGATATTTGCAAAATACTTACGGATCTGAATATGACAGACCCGTTGACTAAAATTATCTCACAAGCAAGACATGATCACACCTTAGTACTCTTTGGGTGTTAATCACATAGCGATGTGAACTAGATTACTGACTCTAGTAAACCCTTTTGGTGTTGGTCACATATCAATGTGAACTATGGGTGTTAACCACATAAAGATGTGAACTATTGATGTTAGATCACATGGCGATGTGAACTAGATTATTGACTCTAGTGCAAGTGGGAGACTGAAGGAAATATGCCCTAGAGGCAATAATAAAGTTATTATTTATTTCCTTATTTCATGATAAATGTTTATTATTCATGCTAGAATTGTATTAACGGGAAACATAATACTTGTGTGAATACATAGACAAACTAAACGTCACTAGTATGCCTCTACTTGACTAGCTCGTTGATCGAAGATGGTTATGTTTCCTAACCATAGATATGTGTTGTCATTTGATTAACGGGATCACATCATTAGGAGAATGATGTGATTGACATGACCCATTCCATTAGCTTAGCACCCGATCGTTTAGTATGTTGCTATTGCTTTCTTTATGACTTATACATGTTCCTATGACTATGAGATTATGCAACTCCCGTTTGCTGGAGGAACACTTTGTGTGCTACCAAACGTCACAATGTAACTGGGTGATTATAAAGGAGCTCTACAGGTGTCTCCAAAGGTACATGTTGGGTTGGCGTATTTCGAGATTAGGATTTGTCACCCCGATTGTCGGAGAGGTATCTCTAGGCCCTCTCGGTAATGCACATCACATAAGCCTTGCAAGCATTGCAACTAATGAGTTAGTTGCGAGATGATGTATTACGAAACGAGTAAAGAGACTTGCCGGTAACGAGATTGAACTAGGTATTGAGATACCGACGATCGAATCTCGGGCAAGTAACATACCGATGACAAAAGGAACACCGTATGTTGTTATGCGGTCTGACCGATAAAGATCTTCATAGAATATGTGGGAGCCAATATGAGCATCCAGGCTCCGCTATTGGTTATTGACCGGAGACATGTCTCGGTCATGTCTACATTGTTCTCGAACCCGTAGGGTCCGCACGCTTAAGGTTTTGATGACATTTATATTATGAGTTTATGCATTTTGATGTTCCGAAGTTTGTTCAGAGTCCCGGATGTGATAACGGACATGACGAGGAGTCTTGAAATGGTCGAGACATAAAGATTGATATATTGGAAGCCTGTATTTGGATATCGAAAGTGTTCCGGGTGAAATCGGGATTTTACCGGAGTACCGGGAGGTTACCGGAACCCCCCGGGAGGTATATGGGCCTTAGTGGGCTTTAGTGGAAGAGAGGAGAGGTGGCCAGGGCTGGGCCGCGCGCCCCTCCCCCCTAGTCCGAATAGGACAAGGAGAGGGGGGCGGCGCCCCCCCCCCCCTTCCTTCTCTCTGTCCTCTTTCCCCCTCCCGAATCCTATTCCAACTAGGAAAGGGGGGGAATCCTACTCCCGGTGGGAATAGGACTCCTCCTGGCGCGCCCTCCTCCTGGCCGGCCGCACCTTCCCCTGCTCCTTTATATACGGGGGCAGGGGGCACCCCTAGAGACACAAGTTGATCCACATGATCATATTCTTAGCCGTGTGCGGTGCCCCCTTCCACCATAATCCTCGATAATATTGTAGCGGTGCTTAGGCGAAGCCCTGCGACGGTAGAACATCAAGATCGTCACCACACCGTCATGCTGACGGAACTCTTCCCCGACACTTTGCTGGACCGGAGTCCGGGGATCGTCATCGAGCTGAACGTGTGCTAGAACTCGGAGGTGCCGTAGTTTCGGTGCTTGATCGGTCGGGCCGTGAAGACGTACGACTACATCAACCGCGTTGTCATAACGCTTCCGCTGTCGGTCTACAAGGGTACGTAGATCACACTCTTCCCTCGTTGCTATGCATCACCATGATCTTGCGTGTGCGTAGGATTTTTTTTTGAAATTACTATGTTCCCCAACAGCACCAAGAACCAAATTCCTCATGAAGGAATTGCTGTATATGCCCAGAACTGTCTATCGTAACCTTACGAGGACAATCAGTCCTATGAAAGGCCATGACTCATCTGATGAGGAAATTGTTGGCATCATGAAGAATCTGGTATTCAACATCGTTCATGGCATTCCTGTCAATTATCATGATTTCTTCATGAGGACTATGGCCAATGTTGCACTGTCTCCGTTTGAGCTGAAGCCTTATGCACCTTGGATTATGAGATTCCTCAGGACAAGGTCTTCACTCAACTACAAAGGTGATTTCCAGAATAACCTTAGCTACTTGCCCCCAATTGAAGTCCTCAAGCAGACTTATTCCTCAATTGATGGAAAGGGCAAGGCACCAGCTATAATAGATGAAGGCACCAGCAATGATGACTCTGCCACACATGACTCCGCCAATGCACCTAAGTCCACTCCTCAAGCCACTGCTCCGTGCGTGATGACTGACCATGAACTTCTGCTTAGTCTTCACCATAAGGTGGATCGAAATCACAAATGGGTTAAGCGTCAGTTTGGTTCACTTCTTCACAACATGACTGCCACACACAATGCAGTGAAGAAAAACCACTACTACCTCCATCAAGTCTTCGGTCGCACCTGGGCAATCCTATCACATCTATATGGTGAAGAAGATCTGAAGAACATGGGTCTCAAAGAAGATTTTGACTGGTCTGCACCTCCACCGAAGAAATTCAAGAAGGTCCAAGTTCCTTCTCTGGTAGCCAACTCATTTTCTTCATCACGCGACACTGATGAACATGAAGATTTGGACGACACTGCGGCAGGCCTTACATCAACAAACGACCCCAACAACGCTGGCGCTCCTTCATCAACATGTTTATCTTCAGGGGTGTTAGTCCTCATTTTCGATCCTTTTGGTCATTCTATGACAAAGGGGGAGAAATATGAGTTAGTCTTCAAGCGGGTCTACTATATGGGCGTTTTTTTGCTAAGTTACAACTCTCGTTCTTCTGAAACTTTATTGGATCGAGTTGTAATCTTAAACCCGATGGTGCTCTGATACTTTTGATGCACTGTGCTCTGATACTCTTGATGCACTATTCTGCATGCTTATTCCTCGTTAAATATTATTGCACGCATGCTGAATTTCATTAGGCACCATATTTCATCATGCATTTCAAATTCTTCATATTATATGTTAAAGCGTGTATGAATTACAAGATATAGGGGGAGATCTCCATGATTCAACTCTTCAAGTGTGCATTGCTTCAAAAGCAAATTCCTCACTATGCACATCTTCAGGGGGAGTTCTTCTATATCTTGCAATCAAATTCCTCAATATCAGTAGTTACACTTCATATGTTTATCCCCGTTGAAAACTTAACCTATATTGTCATCAATCCCCAAAAAGGGGGAGATTGTAAGTGCATCTAGTGCCCCTTAGTGATTTTGGTGTATTGAATACTTATAGGTTAAGGGACTAATGCGTATGTGAGTGTACACATGTCTATAAGTCTATGAGGAGTTTGATATTTACAGGAAAAGTAGACCCCTAAGAATGAATATCTTTGACTGAAGACTTTGGTATTCTGAAGACTTTGAAAGTGAAGAAATTGGTGTGACCTTGAAGACTTGGTATTCTTTCGAGGAACATGAAGCGAGAAGACTTTTGTTTTTGTAGTTTCATTTTCTCTTTCTTGAGTCATAGGAAACACCGTACTGTTAAAGGGGGCCAAGGAAATACTAAGGAAAAATTTCCATGTGATGCTCAACTCAAAATCCTACACCTACCAATCCCTTCGAGTGAAACCATTGGAAATCTCTTATAGATCAGTCAATTTCTTCAGTGACAGAGACGAAGTTCTTCTGGTCTCTGAGGAATTTGTCCTGACTGAGGAGTTAGGATTTCGCCAGTGCGGATTGCCTACATAGTGAGGAACATGATAGCCCTGAGGATTTTTCTACTCAAAAATCCGATCATTGCTATGCTATGTGCCTACTGTCCCAAAATATCTATCCACCTAACGGTCATTTCATTGAAGGGCATTTATGTCTTATCTTGTCGGGTTGCTCCCTAGGCTATAAATAGCCACCCCCTACAACCACTAGCTGGTTGGCTTCTCCGAGAGAAATTGACACCTGTCATTTGAGAGCAACCCATCCTCCGAGGACTTTGAGCGAAAATCATCAAGTGAGGAAAAACCAAAAACCCAAAACCCAAACACCTACAAACCCCAAGTGATTGAGCATCACTTAAGAGATTGATCCTGAGTGGATCTGACGCTTGTTACCTTTGAAGACTGTGCTTCTTCCAGACGGTTAGGCGTCATGGTCTAGAGCATCCAAGAGGAATTGTGGATCGCCGAGTGACCAAGTTTGTGAAGGTTTGGAAGTCGCCTGAAGACTTACCACGAGTGATTGGACGAGGTCTGTGTGACCTTAGTTCAAGGAGAATACGGTGAGGACGGCGTGTCTTGGACTAAGTGTCCTTGACTGGGTGTCCGGGACTGTGTGTCCTCGAGTTTAAATACTCAGCCGCTCCAACCAGACATACAACTGAGACAGCAGTTGGAACTGGTCTACCAAATCATTGTCTTCACCGAGCTTACTGGTTCTATTTCCTCAACTCTTTCATTTCCTCATAACTGTGCTATGTGTTTGTTCATATCTGTGTTTGAAGACTTTGACTGAAGACTTTCTCAATTTCCTCAGTTCAATTTCTTCAGTCTGTTTGTCTTCGTCCTGTGTTATCCTGTGATTACGCTTCCTGTACTCTGTGCCTGTCTTCATTTCATCATGATTACTATGTTTGTATTCTGTTATGTTTACTTTTGAGTACTTATTCCGCTGCTAGTAGTTCTTTGCTAAGGAATTTCCTCACCGGCAAATTCCTTAGTGAAGAATTTTTTAAAAATCGCCTATTCACCCCCTCTAGTCGATATAACGCACTTTCAACTCTGATCAGCTGGAGTACAATGTCGCCTACGGCTTCACGCCTACCACGGCCGAGCCAAGCTGGTTCGCCGACGTGCGAGCCCGGGGCAGCGCGATCGGCCGGGTCTTCGGCGCCATCCCTCCCGTCTATGAGACTCCCGTGAAGAACAGGCGTGCCGCCTAGGCGGCCGCAGTCGGCTTGGATCAACTCGCGAGTGAGGAGCTGAAGGACCGCCTTAAGAGGGTAAACGACCTCCTCAGCACGGCCAATGCGTAGCAGGAGCGCCTCAACCAACTCGCCAAGCCGGTGGGATCCGGCTCCCTCAGCGCCGACGGCCCCAAGGACCAGCAGAACACGGCGTCTTCGCCGCCCGGCGAGGCGCACTCCGGCCACACCCAGACTCGGCGCAACCCCGCTCCGACGGCTACCGGCGGCTTGGGCGACGAGCCGGTGCTGGAAGGCCGACGCTGGCGTGACCCTCCCCTGCAACCCGGCCGACGTCCAGCTTCGGTCGACCCGACCATCTGTGGCGTGGTCACCAGCCGGCTGGGCCCGCACGCCATTGACGACGCCGATTCCCGCCAGCGCCTCGACCAACTCGCCCTATCCCTAGAGCTGGAGGAAAGCGGTGCTGTCAGGCCGGCGTGCTTCGGCCCGCGCATCCGGGATGAGCCCTTTCCTAAAGGGTTCACGGTCCCCCACGACACCCCCAACTACAACGGCACCATCAAGCCGGAGGACTGGCTCACCAACTACACCACCGCCATCGGCAACCACCATCTCGCCATATGTTACGCGCTGCTCATGCTCCACGGCTCGGCTCGCACGTGGTTGAACAGCCTGCTGGTGGGCAGCATCAATGTGTGGGTCGATTTCTGTCGGATTTTGGGTTCCGGCAAAACCCTTGAGGTTCGAACACTGGGTGCGCACGAAGATCTCTCCTCTCTCTAGCTCATGCCCTCACCGCAATCTCAAGGCTTAGCGCATTGAACTCGCAGAACAAAGGGACACAAGATTTATGCTAGTTTGGGCCACCGATGTGGTGTAATACCCTACTTCAGTGTGGTGTGGTGGATTGCCTCTTGGGCTGGGGATGAACAGTTACAAGGGAAGAACATCCTCCTAAGGAGAGGTGCTCTTGTGCTTGGTGAGTTGATGCGGTCGAGGATTCTCCTCCCTTCTAAGGTGGTGGCTAGCCCTATTTATAGAGGCCCGGGTCCTCTTCCCAAATATTAGGCGGGAAGGGATCCCACAACAGCCAGTTTGAAGGGGCACAGCTAGTACATGCTATCCCGACAAAAGATGGTCTTCTCCTGCCAAAGGCTCTGGTGATGACGCCATCTTGGGCTCCACGGTGACCTCCGTCCTGCCGTCCTGCTGGTCTTGGTCTCGTTGCACCGATATGGAAACCTTTGCTTGATGCCTCGGGACTCTGTGCCTACGCTTGCTGCTTTAGCACCAAAGAGGAAGCGAGGACACTGCGCACGTTGGCGCCCGCCTAGTGGCCGCCTGGCCTTGGTCGTCATGGCTTGCATCACAGGAACCTCGCGAGGTGCCCGTTGCCTTGATCTCTCCGCCCCTCGCGAGCCAGCCTAGTGAGCCCCCCCGTGGAGGTCTTGCATCGTCCGCCTCGTGAGGCTTGGCCCCTCGCAAGGGTCTTGAGTGTTTGCTGGTGAAGATGGGCCATACAGGGCCGCTGGTGGAGCCACACCATGGGCCGCAGGCAGGCAAGTCTGGGGACCCCCGTTCCCAGAACACCGACAGTAGCCCCCGGGCCCAAAGCGCGCTCGGACTTGGCTTCGGGGCGAAGGCAAAGGACAAGTGTCGAGAGCGGTGGGCCCCAACAGCCTGCAGCCTCGTTTGACGCGTGGTGGTTGATTGGACGTGGGCGTCTCCGCTTCCCCATGCTGCCTCGGCAACTGCCCGACTTGACGAGTCCTTGCTGCATGCAGAAAAAGATCATTATTACCTTAGATCATGGAGGCCGGCGGTTGGCCTCCCCTTGGCTATAAATGGGAAGAGGGGAGTGGAGCCCCCGTCACCCATATCTTCCTTCGCTCCTCCTGCTCCTCCTTCTTCGTTGCTTCATCGCTTGCTACATCGACCATGGCGCCGATACGGATGTTCTCAGCCGCGGAGAAGCGAAAGACCCCCCTCAACGAGCCTGAGCCACTTCCGCCGAAGAAGAGGCTGTCCCATCGTCGTGACATAGTTGTGAGGCCGGAGGTGTCGAGGCCCTGGTGCGAGCGGCCACCATCGGGGTATCCGTTGCCTCTGTACGCTCGAGCGGAGGGCTCCGGAGGGAGAGGCGGCGAACGACGCCGCCCACGCCGTGGCCATGGTCACCGCTCTATGGCGACGCACGCCGTCGCCCTAGGAGCCCACGCTGCGGACACCTCGCATGAACTCTTGCTGTGGGCGGCAA
Source organism: Triticum aestivum (assembly GCF_018294505.1). Lineage (NCBI taxonomy): Eukaryota > Viridiplantae > Streptophyta > Magnoliopsida > Poales > Poaceae > Triticum > Triticum aestivum. The sequence goes on along the minus strand of NC_057794.1, from coordinate 112,083,790 downwards.
TGCCTTCGTGCACTTGGATTCGCTTCCCGCAGTTCTTCTCCACCGAGATGCCGTCGAGGCCCCCCCTCGAGCTTTAGCTGCAGCACGCCGACTGCAATGCCCCGGTGACTGGAGCGCAGATCAAAGCCGTCTCCTCAGGCATGACCCGTGGCTGGGATAAGGTCACTGGAGTCTGCCGTGCGGAAGGCGCCCTCGCCATCCACTTCGAATACGACGGCGTGATAACCCTCAAGTATAGGGGATCGCAACAGTTTTCGAGGGTAGAGTATTCAACCCAAATTTACTGATTCGACACAAGGGGGGCCAAAGAATATTCTCAAGTATTAGCAGCTGAGTTTTCAATTCAACCACACCCGGAAACTTAATATCTGCAACAAAGTGTTTAGTAGCAAAGTAATATGATAGTAGTGGTAACGGTGGCAAAAGTAACGGTAGCAATTTTGGTTTTATAGTAATTGTAACAGAAGCAACAGAAAAGTAAATAAGCGAAGATCAATATATGAACAGCTCGTAGGCAATGGATCAGTGATGGATAATTATGTCGGATACGATTCCTCATGCAATAGTTATAACATAGGGTGACACATAACTAGCTCCAGTTCATCAATGTAATGTAGGCATGTATTCCGAATATAGTCATACATGCTTATGGAAAAGAACTTGCATGACATCCTTTGTCCTACCCTCTCGTGGCAGCGGGGTCCTATTGGAAACTAAGGGATATTAAGGCCTCCTTTTAATAGAGTACCAGACCAAAGCATTAACACTTAGTGAATACATGAACTCCTCAAACTACGGTCATCACCGGTAAGTATCCCGATTATTGTCACTTCAGGGTTAACGGATAATAACACATAATAGGTGACTATAGACTTGCAAGATAGGATCAAGAACTCACATATATTCATGAAAACATAATAGGTTCATATCTAAAATCATGGCACTCAGGCCCTTGTGACAAGCATTAAGCATAGCAAAGTCATAGCAACATCAATCTCAGAACATAATGGATACTAGGGATCAAACCCTAACAAGACTAACTCGATTACATGATAAATCTCATCCAACCCATCACTGTCCAGCAAGCCTACGATAGAATTACTCACGCACGGCGGTGAGCATCATGAAATTGGTGATGGAGGAAGGTTGATGACGATGGCGACAGATTCCCCTCTCCGGAGCCCCGAACGAACTCCAGATTAGCCCTCCCAAGAGATATTAGGGCTTGGTGGCGGCTTCGTATCGTAAAACGCGATGAATCCTTCTCTCTGATTTTTTTCTCCCCGAACGTGAATATATGGAGTTGGAGTTGAGGTCGGTGGAGCACCAGGGGGCCTACGAGGAAGGGGCGCGCCCAGGGGGGTAGGCGCACCCCCACCCTCGTGGACAGGGTGTGGGCCCCCTGGCCTTGATTCCTTTGCCAATATTTTTTATATATTCTTAAAATATTCTCCGTTGATTTTCACGTCATTCCAAGAACTTTTATTTCTGCACAAAAATAACACCATGGCAATTATGCTGAAAACAACGTTAGTCCCGGATTAGTTCCATTCAAATCATGCAAGTTAGAGTCCAAAACAAGGGCAAAAGTGTTTGGAAAAGTAGATACGCTGGAGACGTATCAACTCCCCCAAGCTTAAACCTTTGCTTGTCCTCAAGCAATTCAGTTGATAAACTAAAAGTGATAAATAAAAACTTTTACAAACTCTGTTTGCTCTTGTTGTTGTAAATATGTAAAGCCAGCATTCAAGTTTTCAGCAAAGATTATGAACTAACCATATCCACAATAACATTTAGGTATCATGTTTACTCATATCAATGGCATAATTAACTAGCGAGCAATAATAATAAATCTTGGATGACAACACTTTCTCAAAACAATCATAATATGATATAACAAGATGGTATCTTGCTAACCCTTTCTGGGACCGCAAAACATAAATGCAGAGCACCCCTGAAGATCAAGGGCCAACTGGAAATAATAATTCATGGTAAAAGAGATCCAGTCAAGTCATACTCAATGTAAACTAACAATAATACATGCAAATGACAGTGATGCTCTCCAACTGGTGCTTTTTAATAAGAGGATGATGACTCAACATAAAAGTAAATGGATAGGCCCTTCGCAGAGGGAAGCAGGGATCTGTAGAGGTGCCAGAGCTTGGTTTTGAAATAGAGATGAATAATATTTTGAGCGGTATACTTTCATGGTCAACATAACAACCGAGAGATCTCGATATCTTCCATGCTACACACATTATAGGCAATTCCCAAGTAGAATTGTAAAGTTTATACTCCCCCACCACCAACAAGCATCAACCCATGGCTTGCCCAAAACAACGGGTGCGTCCAACTAACAACAATCCCGGGGGAGTTTTGTTTGCAATTATTTTGATTTGATTTGAGCATTGGACTGGGCGTCCCAGTGACTAGCCATTTCCTCGTGAGTGAGGAGCGGAGTCCACTCCTCTTGAGAATAACCCGCCTAGCATGGAAGATATAGACATCCCTAGTTGATACATGAGCTATTCGAGCATACAAAATAGAATTTTTATTTGAAGGTTTAGAGTTTGGCACATACAAATTTACTTGGAACGGTAGGTAGATACCGCATATAGGAAGGTATTGTGGACTCATATGGAATAACTTTGGGGTTTATGGAATTGGATGCACAAGCAGTATTCCCGCTTAGTACCAGTGAAGGCTAGAAAGAGACTGGGATGCGACCAGCTAGAGAGCGACAACAGTCATGAACATGCATTGAAATTAATCAACACTGAATGCAAGCATGAGTAGGATATAAATCACCATGAACATAAATATCGTGGAGGCTATGTTGATTTTTTTCAACTAGATGCGTGAACATGTGCCAAGTCATGACACTCGGATCGTTCAAATGAGGATACCACCCTGTCATACCACATCACAACCATTTTAATAGCATGTTGGCATGCAAGGTAAACCATTATAAACTCCTAGCAAATTAAGCATGGCATAAGCAACTATAATCTCTAATTGTCATTGCAAACATGTTTCAGTCATAATAGGCTGGATCAGGAATGATGAACTAATCATATATACAAAAACAAGAGAGGTCGAGTTCATACCATATTTTCTCATCTCAACCAGTTCATCATATATCGTCATTATTTCCTTTCACTTGCACGACCGAACAGTGTGGATAATAATAATAGTGCATGTGCTTTGTACTAAGCTGGAATCTGCAAGCATTCAATACAAGGGAGAAGACAAGGTAATATGGGCTCTTGGTTAAATCAACAATAATGCATATGAGAACCACTCAACATTTTCATCATGGTCTTCTCCTCTCGGACCCCCAAAGAAAAAGAAAAGAAAGAAAACTATTTACACGAGAAAGCTCCCAACAAGCAAAAGAAGAACGAGAAATATTTTTGGGTTTTCTTTTTAATTACTACTACTAAAAGCATGGAAAGTAAACTAGCTAAAAGCTACAACTATTTTTTTGGTTTTTCTTAAGGTTTTTCAAACACACAAGAAGAAAGCTTAAAAAGAAAATAAACTAGCATGGATGATACAATGAAAAAGTATGAGCACCGACAACTAGCATGAGTGTGTGAACATGAATGCAATGTCGGTGAGAAATACATACTCCCCCAAGCTTAGGCTTTTGGCCTAAGTTGGTCTATGCCCACGGATCAAAACTGCCCTCTCCGGTGTACTGAGGAGGGTCTTCGGGGTGCCACTGGTTGGCGATCTCCTCTGGATCCCACTGATAAATAGACTAACGGTGAGGATCAGATAGTGGCTCCAGCTCTGGAGTTGATGTCAGGCTTTGGTATGCCTGAACGGCCTCCGACAAAACAAGGTACGTGCCTGAAAATATGTTGAACAAAGAGGGAGCAGGCAAGGTAATAGTCTCAAAGTGATTCTTATCAAACATCAATCTATAGTTAAGCATCTTCTTCTTATTCTTAACAATAAAATCATGTGCTACCATGCTCTTATAATTTAGAAAAATATGAGGCAGCAACTTTTCCTCTTTCTCATAATGCCTAATAGGTATGTTAAAGTTTGCAACAAGGCACGCGACGAAGATGTCTCCCAAGACGGGACCCTTTGTACGGTTCAGATTTAACCGTTTATCAACAATAGCGCCTAAACTGAAAGTGGTATCACGAAACAAAGCATGGTGCAAAATAACAATATCAGGGGCACTAAGATTTCCACAGTTCCCGTGACCAATTAAGCATCTACTAGCAAATATTGCAAAGTAACGAAAGGAAAATGTATGCTAGTGATTCTTGCATCAGAAACTTTCCTCGTTTCCCCTACAGCAATCATATCAATAAATCCCTCCACATCATTACGATGTGGTTCCTCTATGCTGCCCTCAAAGGGTATCCTACAAACCCGGCAAAAATCATAAAGTGACATCTCCTTATGCTCATCATATAAATAAAAATCCACCGAAGGTGGCGATCTCCTAGCATGGAAATGAAAATTTTGCACAAACATATTGGTGAGTAAGAGATACTATTCACGCTGGTCATGGAGGAAGTCGGTGAGGCCTGCATTCTCAGCCAAATAATAAAAATCTTCATAAATCCCGGCTTCTCTCAAGAACTCATCACAAGGCCATTCACACGGCCGAACCTCCGCAGTACGAGGGACATTATACTTGGGCTTCTTATTTTTTTCACTTTGCTTATCCTTAGAGCTTCGGCTCGATGAGCCCCTCAAAAATCTTTTCATCTTTTTCTGAAAATTTCTGAAATTTTTAGTAACTTAAAACAAAAGTGAACCAAACTCGACAAAATTGATAGAAACTACTCCTACAAGTGTCTAGAGGCTATATCATGCATTAAAACTACTTTTGACCACATAAATTTGACATGCAAGCTCAAGAATAGGGTCACCTAAGCAGCAAAAATTTGCAATAAATAAAACACTAGAACAAAAACTAATTGGACCATTGGAGGAGTCACCTACCGAAGAACAATCCCCCAAAGCAGTTTTCTGAATGGAGCTTTGAGCAAGGAGATCGAAAATGGCTGCAAGATGAGCTAGAACTCGGGTTTGAGCTGGTTGATGTTTTTTTCTGGAGGAAGAAAAAGTGTGTGGGTGCAAGAATAAGTGGAGGGGACCCACGTGGGGTCCACGAGGCAGGGGGCGCGCCCAGGGGGGTGGGCGTACCCTCCACCCTCATGAGCACATGGTGAGTCGCCTTGGTGTGTTCTCAGTGCCAAAAATTCTTAAATATTCTAGAAAAAATCATATTTCATTTTTAGGGCAATTGGAGAACTTTTATTTTTGGGGTAGTTTTCTTATTGCAAGGATAATTCAAAAAACAGACAGAAAAATACTATTTTTACTTTATTTAAGATAAATAACAGAAAGTAAAAGAAGGGTACAGAAGGTTGTGCTTTCTAACTTCATCCATCTTATACTCATCAAAAGGAATCCACTAACAAGGTTGATCAAGTCTTGTTAACAAACTCATTCCAAATCGCATGAAACCGGAGAAATTTCGAATAACACTAGGTTACCTCAATGGGGATATGCACATCCCCAACAATAAGAATATCATATTTCTTCTTGACAGTAGGAAGAGGAAATTCAAAACATCCAATAATAATCGTTGAAAATTTTCCAATAGAATTGATACTATGGACTTGAGGTTGTTTCCTTGGAAAGTGTACCGTATGCTCATTACCATTAACATGAAAAGTGACATTGCCTTTGTTGCAATCAATGACAACCCCTGCAGTATTCAAAAAGGGTCTACCAAGGATAATCGACATACTATCGTCCTCGGGAACATCAAGAATAATAAAGTCTGTTAAAATAGTAATGTTTGCAACCACAACATGCACATCCTCACAAATACCGACAAGTATATCAGTTGATTTATCAGCGATTTGCAAAGATATTTCAGTAGGTGTCAAATTATTCAAATCAAGTCTAAGATATAAAGATAGAGGCATAACACTAACACCAGCTCCAAGATCACATAAAGCAGTTTTAACATAGTTTCTTTTGATGGAGCATGGTATAGTTGGTACTCCTGCATCTCCAAGTTTCTTTGGTATTCCACCCATAAAAGTGTAATAGCAAGCATGGTGGAAATTTCAGCTTCCGGTATCTTTCTTTTATTAGTAACAATATCCTTCATGTACTTAGCATGAGGTTTCATTTTAAGCATATCAGTCAAATGCATAAGCAAAAAGATAGGTCTAATCATTTCAGCAAAGCGCTCAAAATCTTCATCATCCTTTTTCTTGGATGGCTTAGGAGGAAAAGGCATGGGTTTCTGAACCCATGGTTCTCTTTCTTTACCGTGCTTCCTAGCAACGAAGTCTCACGTTGATTCTTTGATTGTGGGTTATCAAGATCAACAACAGGTTCAATCTCTACATCATTATCATTGCTAGGTTGAGCATCAACATGAACATCATCATTAACATTATCACTAGGTTCATGTCCATTACCAGATTGTGTTTCAGCATCGGAAATAGAAATATCATTGGGATTCTCAGGTGTGTCAACAACAGGTTCACTAGAAGCATGCAAAGTCCTATCATTTTTCTTCTTCTTCTTCTTCTTAGAAGTTCTAGGTGCATCAACATTAGTTCTCTGAGAATCTTGCTCAATTCTCTTAGGGTGGCCCTCAGGATACAAAGCTTCCTGACTCATTTTACCCCCTCTAGTCATAACTCTAACAACATTATCATTTTTCTTATTATTTAATTCATTGAGCAAATCATTCTGAGCCTTAAGTACTTGTTCTACTTGAGTGGTAACCATAGAAGCATGTTTACTAATAAGTTTAAGTTCACCTTTAACTCTAGACATATAATCACTCAAGTGTTCAATCATATAACAATTGTGTTTCAATTGTCTACCAACATAAGCATTGAAGTTTTCTTGTTTAACAATAAAATCATCAAACTCATCCAAGCATTGGCTAGCAGACTTAGTAGACGGGATTTCACATTTATCAAATCTATAGAGGGAATTTACCATTACTACCTGTGTCGGGTTATCAAGACCATCTACTTCTTCAATAGGTGGTAAATTCTTAACATATTTAGCTTTAATACATTTTTCTTTCATAGATTTCTTTGCCTCTTGCATATCTTCAGGACTGAGAAATAGAATACCACTTTTCTTCGGAGTTGGCTTAGGAGTTTGTTCAGGAAGTGTCCAATCATTTTCATTACTCAACATATTATTCAATAGCAATTCAGCTTGATCAATAGTTATTTCCCTGAAAACATAACCAGCACAACTATCCAGGTGGTCTCTGGAAGCATCGGTTAGTCCATTATAAAAGATGTCAAGTATTTCGTTTTTCTTGAGAGGATGATCAGGCAAAGCATTAAGTAATTGGAGAAGCCTCCCCCAAGCTTGTGGGAGACTCTCTTCTTTAATTTGCACAAAATTATATATTTCCCTTAAGGCAGCTTGTTTCTTATGAGTGGGGAAATATTTAGCAGAGAAGTAATAAATCATATCATGGGGACTACGCACACAACCAGGATCAAGAGAATTAAACCATGTTTTAGCATCACCCTTTAATGAGAACGGAAACAACTTAAGGATAAAGTAATAGCGAGTTTTCTCATCATTAGTGAATAGGGTGGCTATATCATTTAATTTAGTAAGATGTGCCACAACAGTTTTAGATTCATAGCCATAAAAATGATCAGATTCAACCAAAGTAATTAACTCAGGGTCGACCGAGAAATCATAATCCTTATTAGAAATAAAGATAGGTAAAGTAGCAAAAGCAGGGTCATATTTCATTCTAGCATTCAAGGATTTTTCTTTAAGCTTAGCTAATAATTTCTTAAGATCAAATCTATCATTGCAAGCTAAGAAGTCTCTAGCAGTTTCTTCATCCATAACATAACCCTCAGGCACAACAAGCAATTCATATCTAGGGGGAGAATCTTCATCATCACTTTCATCAATATTATCAGTTTCAATAATTTCATTCTCTCTAACCCAAGCAAGTTGTTCATCAAGAAATGCACCTAGTGGCACAATATTATCAAGCATAGAAGTAGTTTCATCATAAGTATCATGCAAAGCAGAAGTGGCATCATCAATAACATGCGACATATCAGAATGAATAACAGGAGTAGGTGTCGCAAGTTTACTCAAAACAGAAGGTGAATCAAGTGTAGAGCTAGATGGCAGTTCCTTACCTCTCCTCGTAGTTGAGGGAAAAATCTTGGTTCTTTTATCTTTCAAGTTCTTCATAGTGATCAGCAGATATAAATCCCAAGTGACTCAAAGAATAGAGCTATGCTCCCCCGCAACGGCGCCAGAAAATAGTCTTGATAAGCCACAAGTATAGGGGATCGCAACAGTTTTCGAGGGTAGAGTATTCAACCCAAATATATTGATTCAACACAAGGGGAGCCAAAGAATATTCTCAAGTATTAGCAGCTGAGTTTTCAATTCAACCACACCTGGAAACTTAATATCTGCAGCAAAGTATTTAGTAGCAAAGTAATACGATAGTAGTGCTAACAGTGGCAAAAGTAACGGTAGTAGTTTTGGTTTTATAGTAATTGTAACAGTAGCAACAGAAAAGTAAATAAGCCAAGATCAATATATGAAAAGCTCGTAGGCAATGGACCAGTGATGGATAATTATGTCGGATGCAATTCCTCATGCAATAGTTATAACATAGGGTGACATAGAACTAGCTCCAGTTCATCAATGTAATGTAGGCATGTATTCCGAATATAGTCATACATGCTTATGGAAAAGAACTTGCGTGACATCTTTTGTCCTACCCTCTCGTGGCAATGGGGTCCTATTAGAAACTAAGGGATATTAAGGCCTCCTTTTAATAGAGTACCAGACCAAATCATTAACACTTAGTGAATGCATGAACTCCTCAAACTACGGTCATCACCGGTAAGTATCCCGATTATTATCACTTCGGGGTTAACAGATCATAACACATAATAGGTGACTATAGACTTGCAAGATAGGATCAAGAACTCACATATATTCATGAAAACATAATAGGTTCAGATCTGAAATCATTGCACCCGGGCCCTAGTGACAAGCATTAAGCATAGCAAAGTCATAGCAACATCAATCTCAGAACATAATGTATACTAGGGATCAAACCCTAACAAGACTAACTCGATTACATGATAAATCTCATCCAACCCATCACCGTCCAGCAAGCTTATGATAGAATTACTCACGCACGGCGGTGAGCATCATGAAATTGGCGATGGAGGAAGGGTGATGATGACGATTGTCAGATCTCGGGTTTCGGCAAAACCCTCAAGGTTCGAACACTGGGGTGCGCGCGAAGATCTCCCCCTACCGATCCACGTCCTAGCTTTGCTAAGATCTTACGAGCTAACTCGACGAACTCGCAACACATGGACACAAGATTTATATTGGTTCAGGCCACCGTTGTGGTGTAATACCCTACTCTAGTGTGGTGTGGTAGATTGCTCTTGGGCTGAGGATGAACAGTACAAGGGGAAGAACAGCCTCTTGAGGCGAGGTGTTCTTGTGCTTGGTAGGTGTGAGGATGAGCTGACCGAGTTCCAGACTAGTCTCACGATCAGTCCCCCCTTTTCTATGGTGGTGGCTAGTCCTATTTATAGAGGCCCTGGTCCTCTCCCCAAATATTGAGCGGGAAGGGTGCCAACAACAGACAATTTGAAAGGGGACAACTAGTACAGCTTATCCTGAAAAAAGTAGTCTTTGCCTGCAAAAGGCTCTGGTGGTGACGCCGCCTTGGGCTCCATGGTGACCTCCGTCTTGCCGTCCCGCTGGTCATGGTCTCCTTGCACTGATATGGAAACCTTTTCTTGATGCCTCGGTACTTCGCGCCTGCGCTTGCTTCCTTAGCAGCAAAGAGGAAACAAGGACACTGTGCGCGCTAGCGCTCGGCTGGAGCCTGCCTGATCTTGATCGTCATGGCTCACGACATTGAAACCTCGCGAGGTTTGCCTTGCCTTGAACTCTCCGCCCCTCGTGAGACAGCCTGGTGAGGCCGCTCCTGAGGAGGCCTTGTGTCGTCCGCCTCGTGAGGCTTGGCCCCTCGCGAGGGTCTTGAGTGCTTGTTGGTGAAGATGGGTTGTACGGGCCTGCTCGTAGATCACGCCGTGGCCCGCAAGCAGGCAAGTCTAGGGACCCTCGTTACTAGAACGCCGACAGTAGCCCCCGAGCCCAAGGCGCGCTCGGGCTTGGCTTCGAGGCGAAGCCAAAGGTCAAGTGCGGAGCGCCGCGTGCCCCAATAGCCTGCGGCCTTTGTCGGCATATGGCGGCTGATCGGACGTGGGCGTCTCCACTTCCCCATGGAGCCTCGGCAACTGCCCGACTGTCAAAAGGCTGGCTTAGACAGTGCTTGCCTTCACTGCTTCCGTTCGCCTTGCTCAGATCCCCTTTCTTGCGTCCTGCCTCTGAAATCCCCAGATCTGCTTCCATCTTCTCCCGCATCAGCGACTAATGGCACCGCGCAAGGTCAAGTCTTCCTCGCCGCCGACTTGGTACGAGCCAGCCCTCGACGCGCCCAATGTCTCAAAGAAGAACCTCGCTGCCACACACTTGCTGATGGCGGGGGAAAGCAACGAGAGAGGGAAGACTGAGCTTCGGGTCAGCTCTGCTGTGCCGGAGCCCGAAGGAAGCACCTTCTTCCCCTTCTTCATGAGTAGCATCGCTGCAGGACTGGTTCCCCCTTTCTCTGACTTCTTCTATGAGGTCCTCGGCCACTACAAGCTGCAAGCACTACATCTTCATCCCAACTCCATCCTTCTCTTGTCCATCTTCGCCTACTACTACGAGGCGTACCTCGGCGTGATGCCGTCCGTGGCCCTTCCACGCCACTTCTTCTTCCTCCGCGTCAAGGAGGGTCATGCCTCCGGGTGTGTCAATTTCATTGCGGCCAGTAAGGACAACTCAATCTCAAAGACGGGGAAGAAAGCCGAAGGCTTCTGGAGCAAGCGGGCCATGTTGGACGCTAAATGCATCCACCCACGCTTGACGCTGCCGACGGAGATGCCCCAGTCCGACAAGGGGTGGTCCTGCGCGAAGCTCACCGACGAGCGGGCGATGTTGGTGCTGGAGCAGATGAATTCCGACCTGAAGCCGGGCAACGCGAAGGCGGCAAAGGTTATAGGGGCCATGCTCCTGAGGGAATTCCTGATGCTGCCCGTGGCCCCGCTTCAAGCCCGCACGCGCCCCTTGTGGGAGCTTGGGGACGAAGAGGACAAGGTTCGCTTGAGCCCGAAGGCCTTGTCTGGCGAGGAGCTGGCTGCAGTTCTCCGCCTCCTGGTTGGGGACGACCAGTAGTATCCCACGAGCATCTTCACCCCTTGTTTCGCCATGAGGACGGGGCGTAGGTCGTGGGCTGGTGCTGCCGGCGCCTACTGGGTCCCCTGCGGCGCCGAAGCTGGTGGAGCTATCTTCTGATGAGTCCCACGGGGAGGAAGAGGGGGAGGAGGAAGACTCGGAGGTGACCCCCGAAGGGATGGGGGAGACCGCCCCCTTGAGCAAAGCTGACATCCTCTGCACCTTTCCTAACGACGATGAGGTCGGCGCCCGCCGGGAGGAGGGGAAGCTGCCCGTTATCCCGACGAGGGGCAGATCGTCGTTGATCTCTCGAGGTGTTACTCTCGCCTTGATTGCATCTGAAGCTGCTTCCGGTCCTTCTGCTACGTCATTTTCTGCTCTCGGAGTCTGTGCGCCCACTCCTCAGGCCTCAAAGCTCTCAGGCTTCAAGCTCACCAAGCGGAGGGTGGACTACACTGCTGTGGACCAGTAAGTGCTTGAGCTTCATCTTGTTCTTGCTTATACTCCTGCCTCCTTACGTTCGTCCTTGTTTGACCAGGCCGCCACCTTCAGCGAAGAAGAGGAAGGAGGACGCAACGCCCACGTCTGGGACTAAACCATCTGTAGTGGCTGCACCCCCCTCCATGGAGAAAGGAACTGACATCTTTCGTACCTCTCCGGCCCTTCGCCCTCGCGAAGCCCGTAGGGGCGTCGTCCGGATGAGTCATCCCCCGAGGCCCCGCGGGATCCGGAAGTGCCGGTGTCCGGTTCGGCTGTTGAAGTCCCGGAGGCTCAGGAGCCCTTGGTCTCCCAAGCCCTGGTGACGACGTCGCCTCCTCCTCCTGCTGCTCCATTACTCCTAGGTTCTTCTGCCTCCTCTGCTGTCTTGGAGCGTGCCCTTTTAGAGATGACTCAGCTGCGGAAAGATCTCCTGGGCGTGGATCCGCGCCTGGTAGCCGGGCGCCTGGAGCTGGCCTTCGGCTGGCTTCAGTCTAACGTAGCAGTCCGAGCGGCGTTGAGCCAGGCCACGACGACCTCCGAGAAGGAGAAGCGGGCCGTCGTGTTGGGGAACGTGGCAGAATTTTAAAGTTTTCTACACATCACCAAAATCAATCTATGGAGTCATCTAGCAACGAGGGAGAGGGGAGTGTATCTGCATACCCTTGTACATCGTGAGCGGAAGCGTTCAAGAGAACAAGGTTGATGGAGTTGTACTCGTCGTGATCCAAATCACTGATGACCGAGCGCCGAACGGATGGCACCTCCGCGTTCAACACACGTACGGTTAGGGAGGACGTCTCCTCCTTCTTGATCCAGCAAGTGGAAGGAGAGGTTGATGGAGATCCAGCAGCATGACGGCGTGGTGGTGGAAGCAACGGTGATCTCGGCAGGGCTTCGCCAAGCTCCAACGAGAGAGAGAGAGGTGTTACATGGGGAGAGGGAGGCACCAGAGACTTGGTGCAGCTGCCCTCCCTCCCCCACTATATATAGGGCCCCTAGGGGGGGCGCCGGCCCTAGGAGATCCAATCTCCAAGGGGGGGCGGCGGCGGCCAAGGGGGGCTTGCCCCCCCAAGTCAAGTGGGGCGCCCCCACCCCTAGGGTTTCCAACCCAAGGCGCAGGGGGAGGCCCATGGGGGGCGCACCAGCCCACTAGGGGCTGGTTCCCCTCCCACTTCAGCCCATGGGGCCCTCCGGGATAGGTGGCCCCACCCGGTGACCCCCGGGACCCTTCCGGTGGTCCCGGTACAATACCGATTACCCCCGAAACTTTCCCGATTGCTGAAACGGGACTTCCTATATATAAATCTTCACCTCTGGACCATTCCGGAACTCCTCGTGACGTCTTGGATCTCATCCGAGACTCCAAACAACTTTTGGGTTACCGCATAGTAATGTCTCTACAACCCTAGCGTCACCTAACCTTAAGTGTGTAGACCCTACGGGTTCGGGAGACACGCAGACATGACCGAGACGACTCTCCGGTCAATAACCAACAACGGGATCTGGATACCCATGTTGGCTCCCACATGCTCCTTGATGATCTCATCGGATGAACCACGATGTCAAGGATTCAATCAATCCCGTATTCAATTCCCTTTGTCAATCGATACGTTACTTACCCGAGATTCGATCATCGGTATCCCAATACCTCGTTCAATCTCGTTACCGACAAGTCACTTTACTCGTACCGTAATGCATGATCCCGTGACCAAACACTTGGTCACATTGAGCTCATTATGATGATGCATTACCGAGTGGGCCTAGAGATACCTCTCCATCATATGGACTGACAAATCCCGGTCTCGATCCGTGTCAACCCAACAGATACTTTCGGGGATACCTATAGTATACCTTTATAGTCACCCAGTTACGTTGTGACGTTTGGTACACCCAAAGCACTCCTACGGCATCCGGGAGTTACACGATCTCATGGTCTAAGGAAATGATACTTGACATTGGAAAAGCTCTAGCAAACGAACTACACGATCTTGTGCTATGCTTTGGATTGGGTCTTGTCCATCACATCATTCTCCTAATAATGTGGTCCCGTTATCAATGACATCCAATGTCCATAGTCAGGAAACGGTGACTATCTATTGGTCAACGAGCTAGTTAACTAGAGGCTCACTAGGGACATGTTATGGTCTATGTATTCACACATGTATTATGATTTCCGGATAACACAATTATAGCATGAACAATAGACAATTATCATGAACAAGGAAATATAATAATAATCATTTTATTATTGCCTCTAGGGCATATTTCCAACACATCACTCAAGCTGCGGCCGATCGCGAGGCGGCACTGAAGGACGCCGAAGCCGCCCACGACTGCTGTCGGGCGCTGGAGGACGAGCTGAAGAGTCTGCGTGATGAGCGTGCTGAAGAAGCTCGTGGCCGCAAGGCGAAGGAGGAGGAGATGAGGGCCCGGGAGGATGCCATCAAGAACCGCGACACCGAGCTAGGGGAGTTGGTGAAGGCACAGGCCACTAAACACAACCGGCTGGAGGAGCTGGAGCTGAAGGTGGAGGCGAAGGGGGTCAATCTTGACGCCAAGGCGAAGGTTCTGGCCGAGGACCGTGCGCCCTTCGCGCTTCTGGAGAAGAGGTCTCGCGAGGCCGTGAAGTCATTCTATGAGAAGGGCTTGGAGAAGCCGTTGGCCACCAATGAGGACGGCCCCGCCCAGTTGCTTCCGTACTTGGTCGAGGTGCTTGAGGAAGTCATGCATGGCATCGGCCCCATGGCAGAGGCAGAGGCTTGCATCCTTTCTTCAGCCGCACTGACGCACGTCTTCAGCCACCTCCATCTTCGCGATCCTACCGCCCGCCTTGACGAGCTGCTGGAGCCCGTGGCTGATGAACACTGCTCAGCCGCCGCCGCAGCCGTGAAGGGTCAGGTGGAAGCCCTACTAGAGAAGTTCGACGCCTTTGCCCCCGCGCCTTCGACCGGTGGTGCAGGTGAAGGCGACGCCACCCAGGAGGGGGCACCTCTTGCCTCTTGTAGGTGCCGGCGGTATCGAGGGATGACTGGCTTGCGGATCCTTTCTTGTTGAAACTCCTGCAGCATGTAGCATGCCTCGTGGATGCGTTTAAACTTGTGTTTGGTATTCGGAGAACAATATGTCTTGTAATATTTGATTTGAGATTTTGTAATTTTCTTCCTATTTGCTTTATGTTCTACGTGGGCAGAGCCCGGCCCCGCGCATACCTCAACCGCCGTTGGACCGATCGGAGACCAGGACGGACCCAATGAGTGAGGGGCTATGAGACCAGTTAGGCCCCTGAGTTGCGATGCTCAGGAGTCCCCCTTGACGTGCAAACAACTTGTGGAAAGGAGATGCAATGGCAAGTCTTGTGTTCTACGTCGGCAGGGCCTGACCCCGTGCATACCTCAACCGCCATTGGGCCGACCGGAGACCAGGACGGACCAAGGACTGAGGGGCTACGTGGTCAGTTAGGCTCCTGAGTCACGATGCTTAGGAGTCCCCCTTGACGTTCAAACAACCTTCATACCTTTGTCCTCGCCGAGGCTCGGCTCGGGAGGGGCGCGCAACGACCAGGTCCGAGGGACCTGGCGGGATGGTGTACGCTTGGGCGTGACCCGAGCGCAGCCCCTGTGCCCAGCCCCCTCGCGCGGCTCTCCCGAGGGGAGGCATTGCGATGAGGCCAGACACCGAGCCTGGAGGCTCCCTGAGGTTGATATGGCCGTGAGGCCGCCCTCAGTTGTTTATCACCAGGATGGACCATGGTGCTTCCGCACTTTCACGGGCATAGCTGCTCCTCGGCAGTGTCAACTGCCAGCGCGGAGCATGGTGCTTCCACTGGTACGTGGGAGGGGACTCCCTACTGCGGAGAGCCCCTGGGGCGTGTATAGCCCCACCCTGACACGTGGCTTGCACGACAGGGCTAGACGAGGTGTGTTTGGGCACTCATGATCTAGCACGGGACTCACGAGGCCCTACCTCAAGGTGGGTTGCGTCTGGTCTTGATTCTTGTTCGCTATGGTGGTCCTGCGAGGTGGTTAGACAACCTGCGCCAAACGAATCTCCTGAGGTTATCGCGTGAGAAAGCCAAGCACTAACGGCCCCAGGAGGTGACGTGAACGGGGCTAGCCCGCCAGACAGAGCTCGGTCGCTAGATTTATCAATGTTGCAGGGACGGGCCCGAGCACAGACGTCGTGCCTAACCCTCTCACGCGAAGGGTCCTGAAGAAAGACGACCGGCGTGCGGCTCCTATGATGGGAGACAATCAAGCAGGCGATAGTCATAGGTAGATAAAGCATGGAAAGCAAACTAGCTTAGGTAAATGCATGAATGATACGTCCCACTGGGTCAGGCCCGAGGGGCGCCCCCAGCAAGGTAAGCTAAAGACAAACAAGAAGGGATAAATTCCACAGGGACGGACCCACGCGGCCTGGGAATAATGCAGCCCCCTAGGCGCTCCCAAGTAAATGAACTTGGAAAATGTCACCTGGTTCCGTTGATGAAGGGGTGTTGAGGCAGCTGAAGGTATGCAGTGAAGGGGTTGCCCCTCACGAGCCACCGAGGCCCTGAGCCTCGGGAGGCTCCAGGAGTCCAGGAGGTTCCTTGAGGATCGTCGCCATCTCCGCCAGGACTGTGTGGTGCCTGGCCTCCTGACCCGCCATGACGCTCCGTAGGTTGCGCTGGAAGGCAGTAGCCATGCTTGGCAGGACGAACGGTATATGGACATAGCTGTAAGGTGGACCTTTGCAGCGCCCAACACGCGAAGGCCAGAAGCGCTCCTGAGATGCGGCTCGGTTGAGCCCTGGTATGTCGATGCAGATGCACAACTCACCACCCTCGCCTGCGCGGGGAGCAACGCCAGGTGGGCGGCGGTCACCGCGTATTGCTCGTGCTTCCTGAAGCTCCTGAGATACCTTGGTGATGAACTCCTGAGCACCCGGCGCTCCTTGCCTAGTGTCCTCCTGAGGGAGACGTGCCACGAAATACGCCTCCAAGTGGTGCCCGAGCACCTCCCTCTTGACGTTGGCAAGGTCTGAGGCCCTCAAGAAGAGAGCCCCCGAGCCCTGTCCGAGGAGGGCGCCGGGTGCGCCTTCCTATGTGACAGAGGGAGGCACCCTTGGCACGGGCGCTGATCCTGACAAGGTGCCACTTGCGGCGCTGCCCTCTTGAGGTCCGTCATGGAGTAGCTGCTTCTTCTTCTTGGGGACGACCTCAGGAGGGTACCGAGCTGCATTATTGCCGGGGTCTTCGATTGACGCTGCTTGGAAGGCGCGCTCGAGGGAGCACACCGCATCTCTTTC
Source organism: Triticum aestivum (assembly GCF_018294505.1). Classification (NCBI taxonomy): domain Eukaryota; kingdom Viridiplantae; phylum Streptophyta; class Magnoliopsida; order Poales; family Poaceae; genus Triticum; species Triticum aestivum. The sequence goes on along the minus strand of NC_057794.1, from coordinate 112,066,708 downwards.
TTCATAGGGGACTGTGATGATCCTGTCGCTTCCTGGCATCTTGAGGACATTGTAGCTGTGGTGCGTCACAACCATGAACTTGGCCAGGGCCGGATACCCGAGGATGGCATTGTATGGTAGATGGATGTGGGCAATGTCAAAGTCGATGAGCTCGATGCGGTAGTTGTCGCGCTGTCCGAAGGTGACGGGGAGGCGGACCTGCCCGATCGGGGTGGTGGAGCCATCGGTCACTCCTGAGAAAGGCTTGGTGGGCTGAAGCGGATCATGCGACACTTGGAGGTTGTCGAACGTGTGGACGGACAGGACGTTGAGCCCTGCGCCACCATCGATGAGAGTCTTGGTAACTTGCACATTGCTAATGACTGGTGAATAGAGCATCAGGAGGGTGCCGGCAGTAGCCGCACACTTGAGCTGATCTGCCGAGCTAAACATGATGGCGCACTTGGACCATATGAGCGGGCGCATGGGCTCAAGCTTGGGGAGGACTGCATTCACTTCACGAGCGAACTGTTTGAATATACATTGTGAGGCTGGGGCTTGAGCTCCGCCCAAGATGCAGGCGATGGCACGCGGCTCCTGGAAGCCCCCAGCCCCCTCGTCCTGATGGTGGTCGTCATTCCTTCTTGGTGGTGGCGGTAGTGGAGGGAGACCGGCGTTGTCCTGAGGACGATCCTCACGAGGCTGATCCCTCTAGGCGCCCTCGCGAGACTGATCCTGCCAACGGTCCTCACGAGGCCGGTCGCACCACTCTTGGCGTGGGCCACGGTCATCCCAGCGTCTGCCACCACGTCCTCCTCCTCGGCCGTAGCCCCAGTTGTTGCGCTTGGGGCATCGACCGAAGCGTCCTTCTCGCATGGCTCTAAGCTCTTGACAGTCGCTGGTGTTGTGGCTATGTAGGTTATGGAAGGCGCAGAATGGTCGGCTACTCTTGGATGACTCAGGTAGTTCCCTGCCGTGCTTTGTGTCCGGCTCCGCCGCGAGCACGGCTGCTCCCTTGCACTTCACGTCTTTGGCCTTGGCTTTCTTCTCCTCCGGGTCCGCATCCGGGAGCTCGAGGAGGGAGAGGCGCCCCTCCTCTGCTCTTGCGCACTTGGTCGCCAGGTTGAACAACTCCAGAAACGTGCACATCTCCTCGTCGATGGCGAGCTCCTCGTTCATCTTGACGTCACGGACGCCATCAGAGAACGTGGAGATGATGGCCTCGTCCGTCACCTTGGGGATCTTGAGGTGAACGTTGTTGAAGCGCTGGATGTACTTCTGGAGGGTCTCTCCTGGTTGTTGCTTGATGCGGCGTAGGTCACCCGCAGCTGGTGGGCGGTCGCGAGTGCCCTGGAAGTTGGAAACGAAACGGTCACGCATATCGTTCCAGGAGGAGATCGAGCCTGGAGGTAGGTTCTGGAGTCGGGAGCGGGCACCATCCTTGAGAGCCATGGGGAACCAGTTCGCCATGACTTTCTCATCGCTGTTGGCCGCCTCGATGCTCAACTCGTAGAGCTGCAGGAACTCCGCAGGGTCGGGGTGCCGTCATAGTGAGGAGGTAGATCCGGCTTGAACTTTCTCGCACAAGTGACGCTACGCAGCTCTGGGGTGAAGGCGCAACAGCCTACCATGGTCACCGAGACTCTGCGCTGGTGGAGAACTTGTCCATGATGGTGTCCGTGCACCGCCGCCACAGGTGGCACGCGGTCTTGCCGTGGTGGCGCAGGGAGCGCGGGGGCGTTTTCTCGTGGCTGAGGGACTTCTTGGCAGCTTCTTTCTTCTAGCGCAGGCGCCAGACGCGGTAGGTCACGCTATGGGGCCGCGCGCCTGGGCGCTAAGACTCCGTATTGGGGCAGAGGTGGTGGAAGCGCTACATGGGCCACGCCGCCCGCGGCTGGCGGAGGGCGAGGTAGTGAGAGGGACGACACAGGGGAGCCCCCTGCGGTGCTGACAAGCTCGGCGATGCGGTCGAGCCAGTCCTCGTAGAGGTCGTCGACAGGGCGGTAGCGCAGGAGCTCGCGCGCCGTGCACAGAGCAGCCTGAGCCTCCAAGGGAGCGCGACAAGCGTGGGATGATGATCCGACCGGGGTCAGCGATGGAGTGGCGGTGCGGCCGTCCCGCCGCACCGAGGGATGCAGCGAGGATGCTTGCTGCTCGTTCCCTGCCGGGCCGGTGGCGGCGTTGGCGGCAGGCGACGGATAACGACGGGGTGGCCCGCCGACGGGAGCCATCTGAGAAATGCTGGTGGCAAGGGCAGCCCGGCGCTCAGCGCGAGCGCGGCGTGCGTCCGCCATGGAGACGATGAAGCAACGGGACGCGGAGCAACGGAAGGGAAGCTCCAGTGCACCCCTACCTGGCGCGCCAAATGTCAGATCTCTGGTTCCGGCAAAACCCTCAAGGTTCGAACACTAGGGTGCGCGAGAATATCTCCCCCTACCGATCCACGTCCTAGTTTTGCTAAGATCTCACGGGCTAACTCGACGAACTCCCAACACAAGGACACAAGATTTATACTTGTTCGGGCCACGTTGTGGTGTAATACCCTACTCCAGTGTGGTGTGGTGGATTTCCTCTTGGGGTGAGGATGAACAGTACAAGGGGAAGAACAGCCTCCTGAGGCGAGGTGTTCTTGTGCTTGGTGGGTGTGAGGATGACCTGAGTGAGTTCCAAACCTGTCCCTCGATTAGTTCCCCCTTTTCTATGGTGGTGGCTAGTCCTATTTATAGAGGCCCTGGTCCTCTCCCCAAATATTGAGTGGGAAGGGAGCCAACAACGGCCAATTTGAAAGGGGACAGCTAGTACAGCTTATCCTGACAAAAGTAGTCTTCGCCTGCAAAAGGCTCTGGTGGTGACGCTGCCTTGGGCTCCATGGTGACCTCCGTCTTGCCGTCATGCTGGTCATGGTCTCGTTGCACTGATATGGAAACCTTAGCTTGATGCCTCAGTACTCGGCGCCTGCGCTTGCTTCCTTAGCATCAAAGAGGAAACAAGGACACTGTGCGCGCTGGCGCCCGCCTGTCGCCTGCCTGATCTTGATCGTCATGGCTCACGTCATTGAAACCTCGCGAGGTTTGCCTTGCCTTGAACTCTCCGCCCCTCGCGAGCCAGCCTGGTGAGGCCGCTCCTGAGGAGGCCTTGTGTCATCCACCTCGCGAGGCTTGGCCCCTCAGGAGGGTCTTGAGTGCTTGTTGGTGAAGATGGGCTGTACGGGCCCATTCGTAGAGCCGCGCCGTGGGCCCCAGGCAGGTATGTCTGGGGACCCGCGTTCCCGGAATGCCGACAACGATGGCGACGGATTCCCCTCTTCGAAGCACCGAACGAACTCCAGATCAGCCCTCCCGAGAGAGATTTGGGCTTGGCGGCGACTCCGTATCGTAAAACGCAATGAATCCTTCTCTTTGATTTTTTTCTCCCCGAACTGAATATATGGAGTTGGAGTTGAGGTCGGTGGAGCACCAGGGGGCCCACGAGGCAAGGGGGGCACGCCCAGGGGGTAGGCGCACCCCCAGCCTCACGGACAGGGTGTGGGCCCCTTGGCCTTGATTCTTTCGCTAGTATTTTTTATATATTCCAAAAATATTCTCTGTTGATTTTCAGACATTCCAAGAACTTTTATTTTTGCACAAAAATAACACCATGGCCATTCTGCTGAAAAGAACGTCAGTACGGGTTAGTTCCATTCAAATCATGCAAGTTAGAGTCCAAAACAAGGGCAAAAGTGTTTGGAAAAGTAGATACGTTGGAGACGTATGACGGCGCCTCCACGATCTTCTTCAAAGTCTCTAGCAAAGAAGGCCGCCGCTTGGAGTGCTGCCCTGAAGGGGGTCGCGAGGACGGCGCAACGGCCAACGTCGAGCCTGCCGCTGGCCTTGCTAGCAACTCCTCCAGCAGCAACGGTGACTCCTGGTGGTCCAGCGATTCTCCCAAGCTCGACGAGCCTCCAGAGACAAGCGACGACAGCTACATGCCCCCGAGCTCTCGCCGCGCCTTGAGCAAGGCCGCAACATCCGGCCGCCGCTGTCGCCGGCTTCTCATGGCCCACTATTGATGATGGCGCCGGCGCCGCTGGCGCATGTAGATAGGGTCCCTAAAAATCCCTTCTTTTGTTCCCTGCGAGGAATCAGGCCGGACCCAGTGGGGGCGTGTAAAGGGTCTGTAATGTCTTTTGTTGATATTATCCTTATTATGAAAATTTGTGAACGCATGTCCTGCCTCGGCTCGGTCTCCCCTTTCCAACCCCATGGCAGCTTGGTGCTCTACGCCGACAGGTCCCGGTCCCCAGGCAGGCGGCACCCGTCACTAGTATGCCAGGTCGCGATGCCGTGGTCAAGGCCAGGAGGTGAGCGGCCCAAGGTCCAGTAAGATCTCCTGAGGCGCGATGCTCAAGAGGTCCCCTTTTAGTGTGCAAGCAGCTACCTAAAGGTGGGAAAGGGAGGCGACGCCACCACAACAGGGCTGCAAGAGGTGGGAATCTTATGCCATTGCGCTTGGCCGACTCGGGCGCGAGACTTATCTTCGTAGTTCGTAATTGTTTCCTTGTGCTGTGCCAGACTCGTGTGCCGATGGTCGTAGTGCAGCCAGGTTAGGCCCATGCAAGCCCCCCCTCTTCTCCATGCTCTTCCATGTGCTCTACTTCCTCAGGTCCCAGCCCTCGGGCGAGCTCAGCCGCCGCTGGTATGCCAGGTCGATGCCATGGTCAAGGCCAGGGGGTGAGGGCTGGAGAGCCAATAAGAGCTCCTGAGTCACGATGCTCAGGAGCCCCCCTTTTAACGCGCAAGATAATTGCATGGGAGAAGAGGGAGCCCGCGGTACCTCCCACTGTTGTCCTCAGGAGGTTCCTGCAGGTTAGCGTGAGGAGGGACACAAATTGCCGCTATGATTGCTGGTCTGCCACTGGTCGCTTCGCCAGAAGTTGAAGGCACTGAGGGCCTGGTGAGGTGATGTGCGCAGGCGTGCCGCAAGCCAGAACTCAACCGCTCAGATTTGTCAGCGTTGTAGGGACGGACCCGAGCACAAGCGTCGTGCCGGCATGAGTGGCTCCCGTGGTGGGTGATAATCAAGCAGGTAATGACCATAAATAACTCATGCATGGAAAGCAAACTAGCTTAGGTAAATTCAAGAACGATACATGCCACTGGGTCGGACCCGAGCGGCCTGGGGATGATGCAGCCCAATGGGCGCCCCTAGCAGGGTAAGCTAAAGATGCAAGAGGATACATGCCGCAGGGACAGGCCCATGCGACCTGGGAATAATGCAGCCCGAGGGGCGCTCCCAGCTGAATGAACTTGGAAAATGTCACCTGGTTTTGTTGTCGAAGGAGCGTTGGGGTAGCTGAAGGTGCGCACTAAAGAAGCCGCTCCTCACGAGCCGTCGAGACCCTGAGCCTCGAGATGCTCTAGGGGCTCAGGCGACCTCCTGAGGACTGTCTCCGTCTCCACCAGGACCTTGTGATGCTTGGCCTCCTGGGTCGCCATGATGCTCTACAGATTGCGCTGGAAAGCGGCTGCCACGCTCGGCACGCCAAACGGCATGCGAACGTACCTGTGAGGCGGACCCTCACACCGGCCTGCACACGGAGGCCAGAAGCGCTCCTGAGATGCGGCCCTGTTGAGTCCTCGGATGTTGATGTAGACGCGCAGCTCACCACCCTTGCCCGGGTGGGGAGCTACCCTAGGTGGGCGGCGGTCGCTGCATATCGCCCTTGCTTCCTGAAGCTCCTAAGTGGCCTTGATGATGAACTCCTGAGCACCGGGCGCTCCTCGCCCGGTGCCCTCTTTAGGGAAACATGCAACGAAGCATGCCTCCACGTGGTGCCCGAGCACCTCCCTCGTGATGTTGGCCAGGTCTGAGGCCCTCCAGAAGAGAGCCCCCGAGCCCTGCCCGAGGAGGGCACCGGGCGAACCTTCCTATGCGAGGGAGGTAGGCACCCCTAGTGTGGCACCGATCCTGAGGTGGCGCCGCTAGAGGAGCCGCTCCCCTGAGGCCCTGTGCGGAGTAGCTTCTTCTTCTTGGGGATGGCCTCAGGAGGGCACTGCGCACCCACGCTGTCAGGGTCTTCGGTTGCTGCGGCTTGGAAGGCGCGCTTGAGGGAGCACACCACATCTCTTTATTCGCATCTTGAGGACGTTGTAGCCATGGTGGGTCAATGCCATGAATTTGGCTAACGCTGGGTACTCGAGGATGGCGTTGTACGGCAGACGGATGTGGGAGACATCGAAGTCGACGAGCTCGGTGTGGTAGTTGTTGCACTGACCGAAGGTAACAAGGAGACAAACTTGCCCTATCGGGGTGGTGCAGCCGTCGGTCACTCCTGAGAAAGGCTTGGTGGGCTGAAGCTGATTGTATGGCACTTGGAGGCTGTCGAATGTCTCGATGGACAGGACACTGAGCCCTGCACCGCCGTCAATGAGGGTCTTGGTGACTTGGACATTGCTGATGACGGGTGAACAGAGCATCGGGAGGACGCCGGCGGTCGCCACGCATTTGAGCTGGTCCGCCGAGCTGAAGATGATGGTGTACTTGGACCATCTGAGCGAGCGCGTGGCCTCGAGCTTGGGGAGGGCTGCATTCACCTCGCAAGAGGACTTCTTAAAGATGCGCTGGGAAGCCGGGGCCTGAGCACCACCCAAGATGCAAGCTATGGTGCGCGGCTCCTGGAAGCCCCCAGCCCCCTCGAACTGATGGTGGTCGTCGTTCCTCCTTGGTTGTGGCGGCAGCGCGGGGAGACCAGGATTGCCCTGAGGATGGTCCTCACGAGGCTGGTCCCTCCAAGCGCTCTCACGAGGCTGGTCCTGCCAGTGGTCCACGCGAGGCTGGTCGCGCCACTCGTAGCGGGGGCCGCGGTCGTCCCAACGTCCTCCGCCTCATCCTCCTCCTCGGTCGTAGCCCCGGTCGTTGCGCTCGGGGCATCAACCGAAGCGTCCATCTCGAATGGCCCTAAGCTCCTGACAATCGTTGGTGTTGTGGATGCGCATGTTGTGGAAGGCGCAGAACGGACGACCGCCCTAGGATGACTCAGGGAGGTCCCGGCCGCACTTTGTGTCTGGATCTGCCACGGGTACGGCCACTCCCTTGCGCTTCACGTCCTTGACCTTGGACTTCTTTTCCTCTGGATCAGCAGCAGGGAGCTCGAGGAGGGAGAGATGCCCCTCCTCAGCCCTCGCGCACTTGATCGCTATGTTGAATAGCTCCAGAGTCGTGCATAGCTCCTCATGGATGGAGAGCTCCCTCTTCATCTTGATGTCGCGGACGCCATCGGAAAACACTGAGATGATGGCCTCGTCCGTCACCTTGGGGATCTTGAGACGCACACTGTTGAAGCATTGGATGTACTTCTGCATGGTCTCTCCCGACTGTTGCTTGATGCAGCACAGGTCACCCGCGGCCGGAGGGCAGTCACGAGTGCCCTGGAAGTTGGCTATAAAGCGGTCGCACATCTCACCCCAGGAGGAGATCGAGCCTGGAGGTAGGTTCAGGAGCCACGAGCGAGCGCCATCCTTGAGAGCCATGCGAAACCAGTTCGCCATGACTTTTTCGTCGCCGCTGGCCGCCTCGATGCTCAGTTCGTAGAGCTGCAGGAACTCCACAGGGTCGGGGGTGCCGTCGTAGCGAGGAGGCAGATCCGGCTTGAACTTACCTTGCGAGACAATGCTGTGCAGCTCGGGAGTGAAGGCGCGCAGCCTGCCGTGGCCACCGGGACCCTTTGCTGATGCGGGGCCTGGCCTTGATGTCTGCGCACCGCCACCACAGGTGGCACGCAGTCTTGTCGTGGTGGTGCTGGGAGCGCTGGAGCGTTTTCTTGCGGCCGGGGAACCTCTTGGCAGCTTCCTTCTGCGTGCGCGGGTACGCGGCACGGTGGATCACGCCGCGGGGCCGCGCGTCTTAGGGCGAGGACACCGTCTTGATGCAGAGGGGGTGGTGGCGCTCCATGCGCTGCGTGTCTTGGTGCAAGAGTGTCGTCTTGATGCAGAGGCGGCGGAGGCGCTCCGTGAGCTACATCACCCGCGGCTGGAGGTGGGCGAGGCAGCGAGAGGGATGGTGCAGGAGAGCCTCCAGAGGCACTGACAAGTTCGGCGATGCGGTCCAACCAGTCCTCATAGAGGTCGTCGACCGGGCGGTAATGCAGGAGCTCGCGTGCCATGAGCAGCGCAGCCTGCGCGTTCGTGGGTGCGCGGCAAGCGTGAGACGATGAGCCAGCCGGAGTCAGTGATGGGGTGGCGGTGCGGTCGTCCCGCCGCACGGAGGGGTGCAGTGAGGACACTTGCTGCTCGTTTGTTGTCGGGCCAGTAGCGGCATTGGCAACAAGAGATGGAGAACGATGAGGAGGCCCGCCGACAGGGGCTGTCTGAACGATACGAGCGGCGAGGGCGGCCTGGTGCTCGGCGCAGGCTCGACGCGCGTCCGACATGTATGCGGTGGAGCGGTGGAATGTGGATCAACGGAAGGAAAGCTTCAGCGCACCCCTACCTGGCACGCCAAATGTTGGATTTCAGGTTCCGGCAAAACCGTTGAGGTTTGAACACTGGGGTACACACTAAGATCTCTCCTCCCTCTAGCTCACGCCCTCACCGGAATCTCAAGGCTTAGCGTGTCGAACTCGCAAAACAAAGGGACACAAGATTTATACTGGTTCGGGCCACCGATGTGGTGTAATACCCTACTCCAGTGTGGTGTGGTGGATTGCCTCTTGGGCTGGGGATGAACAGTTACAAGGGAAGAACAGCCTCCTGAGGAGAGGTGCTCTTGTACTTGGTGAGTTGATGCTGTCGAGGAATCTCCTCCCTTCTAAGGTGGTGGCTAGCCCTATTTATAGAGGCCCGGGTCCTCTTCCCAAATATTAGGCGGGAATGGATCCCACAACGGCCAGTTTGAAGGGGGACAGCTAGTACAGGCTATCCTGACAAGATGGTCTTCGCTTGGCAAAGGCTATGGTGATGACGCCGTCTTTGGCTCCACGGTGATCTTCGTCCTGCCGTCCTGCTGGTCTCGATCTCGTTGCACCGATACAAAAACCTTTGCTTGATGCCTCGGGACGCCGTGCCTGTGCTTGCTTCTTTAGCACCAAAGAGGAAGCGAGGACACTGCGCACTCTGGCGCCCGCCTCGTGCCCGCCTAGCCTTGGTCGTCATGGTTTGCGTCACAGGAACCTCGCGAGGTTCCCCTTGCCTTGATCTCTCCGCCCCTCGCGAGCCATGCTGGTGAGGCCGCCCCCAAGGAGGTCTTGCGTTGTTCGCCTCGCGAGGCTTGGCCTCTCGCAAGGGTCTTGAGTGTTTGCTGGTTAAGATGGGCCGTAGAGGGCCGCTGGTGGAGCCATGTCGTGGGCCGCAGGCAGGCCAGTTTGGAGACTCCCGCTCCCAGGATGCCGGCAATTTCGAGCAAGGCTTCGTACGCAACTTCACCGGGACCTACCGGCGACCCGACCGTCCCAGCCAACTCACCATGTGCGTGTAGGGCCCGGTGGAAACTGGCCGCGAATACCTCGCACGCTGGACCGAGCTCTGGAACAGCTGCGAGGGCGTCCACGAAGTCCAAGCAATCCATTACTTCGTTAACAGGTGCTAGGATGGCACCCTCCTCAAACACAAGCTCTTACGCTCCGAGCCAGCCACCATGGTTGCGCTCATGGTGACTGTCGGATCACGGGTTCCGGCAAAACCCTTAAGGTTCGAACACTTGGGTGCGCATGAAGATTTCCCACCTACCGATCCTCATCCTAACTCGGCTAAGATCTTACAAACTAACTCCATGAACTTGCAACACAAAGGACACAAGATTTATACTGGTTCGGGCCACCATTGTGGTGTAATACCCTACTCCAGTTTGGTGGTGGTGGATTGCCTCTCGGGCTGAGGATGAACAGGACGAAGGGAAGAACAACCTGCTGAGGTTGAGGTGTTCTTGTGCTTGGCGAACTTGTGCGTGTGAGGCTTCGATTTACCTTGCCCTAGCTAGGGTGGTGGCCAGTCCTATTTATAGAGGCCCTGGTCCTCTCCCCAAATATTGAGCGGGAAGGGAGCCAACAACGGCCAATTTGAAGGGGACAACCAGTACAGCTTATCCTGATAAAAGTGGTCTTCGCCTGCAAAAGACTCTGGTGATGATGCCGTCTTGGGCTCCATGGTGACCTCCGTCTTGCCATCCTGCTGGTCCTGGTCTCGTTGCACCGATATGGAAACCTTTGCTTGATTCCTCGGTACTTCGCGCCTGCGCCTGCTTCCTTAGCACCAAAGAGGAAACAAGGACGCTGCGCGTGCTAGCGCCCGCCTGGCCTTGGTCGTCATGGCTCACGTCACTAGAACCTCGCGAGGTTTGCCTGGCCTTGAACTCTCCGCCCCTCACGAGCCAGCCTGGTGAGGCCGCTCCTAAGGAGGTCTTGTGCCATCCGCCTCGCGAGGCTTGGCCCCTCGCGAAGGTCTTGAATGCCTTGTTGATTAAGATGGGCTGTACAGGCCTGCTAGCAAAGCCACGCCGTGGGCCGCAAGCAGGCAAGTCTGGGGACCCCCATTCCCAGAACGCCAACAGTAGCCCCCGGGCCCAAGGTGCGCTCGGGCTTGGCTTCGAGGCAAAGCCAAAGGTCAAGTGTGGAGCGCCGCGGGCCCCAATAGCCTTCATCCTTGGTCGACGCGTGGCGGTTGATTGGACGTGGGCGTCTCCGCTTCCCCATGCTGCGTCGGCAACTGCCCGACTGTCAATAGGCTGGCGTAGACAGTGCTCGCCTTCACTGTTTCCTTTCACCTTGATCGGATCCCCTTTCTTGCTCCCCGCTTCTGAAATCTCCAGATCTTCTCCCATCCTCTCTTGCACCAGCAACCAATGGAGCCCCGGAGGGTCAAGCCCGCCTCGCTGCTGGCTTGGTACGAACCTGCTCTCAACTAGCCCAACGTCTCAGAGAAGAGCCTTGCCGCCACGCGCTTGCTGATGGTGGGGGAGAGCAATGAAAGGGGGAAGACGGAGCTCCGGGTTTCCTCCGACGTGCCGGAGCCCGAGGGGAGCACGTTCTTCCCCTTCTCCACGAGCAATAGCACCATCGGGTTGGTTCCTCCCTTCTCTGATTTCTTCTATGAGGTCCTCGGCCACTACGGGCTGTAGGCGCTGCATCTCCATCCCAACTCTATCCTTCTCTTGTCCATCTTCGCCTACTATTGTGAGGCATATGTGGGTGTGATGCCGTCCGTGGCTCTGCTCCGCCACTTCTTCTTCCTCCGTGCTAGCGAGGGCCATATCTCCGGGTGCGCCAATTTCATTGCGGCCGGCAAGGCCAACTCGATCTCAAACACTGGGAAGAAGGCCGGCAACCTCAGGGCCAAATGGGTCATGATGGGCACCAAGTGCGTTCACCCGCGCTTGGAGCTGCCGACGGAGAGGCCCTAGTCCGAAAAGGGGTGGTCCTGCAAAAAGCTCACCGACGAGTGGGCGACGTTGGTGCTGGAGCAGATGAAGTCCGACCTGAAGCCTGGCAACGTGAAGGCGGCAAATATTACAGGGGCCATGCTCCTGAGGGAATTCCTAGCGCTGCACATGGACTCGCTTCAGGCCCGCACGCGCACCTTGTGGGAACTTGGGGATAAAGAGGACAAGCTTTGTTCGAGCTCAAAGGCCTAGTCCGACGAGGAGCTGACGACAGCTCTCCGCCTCCTGGTTGGGGACGATCAGGAGTATCTGCCGAATGTCTTTACTCCCTTGTTCCACCACAAAGACGGGGCGCTGATGGTGGCCTCCAAGCCGACCTTTGATGGGCGTGGACTGGTGTCGCCGGTGCTCACCAGGGCCCCTGCGGCATCGACGCCGGTGGAGCTGTCTTCTGGTGAGTCCCACGGGGAGGAATAAGAGGAGGAGGAACACTCAGAGGTGACCCCCAAAGGGACGGGGGATACCTCCCCCCTGAGTAAGGCTGACATCCTCCGCGCCTTTCCCGACGATGATGAGGCCGACGCTCCCCAGGAGAAGGAGGAACTGGCCGTGATTGCTACGTCTTGAGCTTGCGTTGGTTTTCCCCAAAGAGGAAGGGATGATGCAGCAGAGTAGCCTAAGTATTTCCCTCAGTTTTTGAGAACCAAGGTATCAATCCAGTAGGAAGCCACACTCAAGTCCCTCGTACCTACACAAAGCGATAGCTACTCGCAACCAACGCGATTAGGGGTTGTCAATCCCTTGACGGTCACTTACGAGAGTGAGATCTGATAGATATAATATTTTTGGTATTTTTGGAATAAAGATGCAAAGTAAAAAGTAAAGGCAAAGTAAAAAGCAAAGCAAGATTAAAGTGATGGAGATTGATATGATGAGAATAGACCCGGGGGCCATAGGTTTCACTGGTGGCTTCTCTCAAGAGCATTAGTATTCTACAGTGGGTGAACAAATTACTGTTGAGCAATTGATAGAATTGAGCATAGTTATGAGAATATCTAGGCATGATCATGTATATAGGCATCACGTCCGTGACAAGTAGACCGAAATGGTTCTGCATCTACTACTATTACTCCACTCATCGACCGCTATCCAGCATGCATCTAGAGTATTAAGTTAAAAACAGAGTAACACCTTAAGCAAGATGACATGATGTAGAGAGATAAATTCATGCAGTATGAAATAAACCCCATCTTGTTATCCTCGATGGCAACGATGCAATACGTGCCTTGCTGCCCCTTCTGTCACTGGGAAAGGACACAACAAGATCGAACCCAAAGCTAAGCACTTCTCCCATGGCAAGAACTACCAATCTAGTTGGACAAACCAAACGGATAATTCGAAGAGACTTGCAAAGATAACCAATCATACATAAAAGAATTCAGAGAAGATTCAAATATTATTCATAGATAGACTTGATCATAAACCCACAATTCATCGGTCTCAACAAACACACCGCAAGAAGAAGATTACATCGAATAGATATCCACAAGAGAGGGGGAGAACTTTGTATTGAGATTCAAAGAGAGAGAATAAGCCATCTAGCTACTAACTATGGACCCGAAGGTCTGAGGTAAACTACTCACACTTCATCGGAGAGGCTATGATGATGTAGAAGCCCTCCGTGATGACGGCCCTCTTCCGACGGAGCTCCGGAACAGGCCCCTAGATGGGTTCTCATGGATACAAAAAGTTGCGTCGGTGGAATTAGGTTTTTGGCTCCTGTTCTGATCGTTTGGGGGTAAGTAGGTATATATAGGAGGAAGGAGTACGTCGGTGGAGCACCGAGGGGCCCACGAGGCAGGGGGCGTGCCCTAGGGGGCGCCCCCCACCCTCGTGACCTCCTCTTTGACTCCTTGGAGTAGGGTCCAAGTCTCCTGGATCACGTTCGGTGAGAAAATCACGTTCCCGGAGATTTTATTCCGTTTGGACTCCGTTTGATATTTTGTTTCTCCAAAACACTGAAATAGGAAAAAACAGCAATTCTGGGCTGGGCCTCCGGTTAATAGGTTAGTCCCAAAAATAATATAAAAGTAGAAAAATAAAGCCCAGTATAGTCCAAAACAGTAGATAATATAGCATGGAGCAATCAAAAATTATAGATACGTTGGAGACGTATTAGGCATCCCCAAGCTTAATTCCCGCTCGTCCTCGAGTAGGAAAATGATAAAAACAGAATTTTTGATGCGGAGTGCTACTTGGCATAATTTCAATGCAAATCTTCTTAATTGTGATATGAATATTCAGATTCAAAAGATTCAAGACAAAAGTTTATATTGACATAAAAATAATAATACTTCAAGCATACTAACAAAGCAATTATGTCTTCTCAAAATAACATGGCCAAAGAAAGTTATCCCTACAAAATCATATAGTCTGGCTATGCTCTATCTTCACCTCACAAAATATTTAAATCATGCACAACCCCGATGACAAGCCAAGCAATTGTTTCATACTCTAACTTTTTCAAAACTTTTTCAATCTACATGCAATACATGAGCGTGAGCCATGGATATAGCACTATAGGTGGAATAGAATGGTGGTTGTGGAGAAGACAAAAAGGAGAAGATAGTCTCACATCAACTAGGCGTATCAACGGGCTATGGAGATGCCCATCAATAGATATCAATGTGGGTGAGTAGGGATTGCCATGCAACCGATGCACTAGAGCTATAAGTATATGAAAGCTCAAAAAGAAACTAAGTGGGTGTGCATCCAACTTTCTTGCTCATGAAGACCTAGGGCAATTTGAGGAAGCCCATCATTGGATAATACAAGCCAAGTTCTATAATGTACAATTCCCACTAGTATATGAAAGTGATAACATGATAGACTCTCTACTATGAAGATCATGGTGCTACTTTGAAGCACAAGTGTGGTAAAAGGATAGTAACATTGTCCCTTCTCTCTTTTTCTCTCCTTATATATATATATATATATATATATATATATATATATATATATTTATATTTGGGCCTTTTCTCCTTTTCTATGGCCTCTTTTCTTTCTTTTTTATTTAGGCTTCTTTGGCCTCTTTTATTTATTTTTCATCCGGAGTCTCATCCCGACTTATGGGGGAATCATAGTCTCCATCATTCTTTCCTCACTGGGACAATGGTCTAATAATGATGATCATCACACTTTTATTTATTTACAACTCAATACTTAGAACAAAATATGACTCTATATGAATGCCTCCGGCGGTGTACTGGGATATGCAATATGACAATGATGAATGTGTCATGATGAACTAGATGGTGGAAAGTTGCATGGCAATATATCTCGGAATGGCTATGGAAATGCGATAATAGGTAGGTATGGTGGCTGTTTTGAGGAAGGTATATGGTGGGTGTATGATACCGGCGAAAGGTGCGCGGTATTAGAGAGGCTAGCAAAGGTGGAAGGGTGAGAGTGCGTATAATCCATGGACTCAACATTAGTCATAAAGAACTCATATACTTATTGCAAAAATCTAGAAGTTATCAAAGCAAAGTATTACCCGCATGCTCCTAGGGGATAGATTGGTAGGAAAAGACCATCACTCGTCCCCGACCGCCACTCATAAGGAAGACAATCAATAAATAAATCATGCTCTGACTTCATCACATAACGGTTCACCATACGTGCATGCTACGGGAATCACAAACTTTAACATAAGTATTCTTTAAATTCACAACTACTCAACTAGCATGACTTTTAATATTATCACCTCCATATCTCAAAACAATTATCATGCTTCAATCTTTTCTTAGTATTCAACACACTCAAAAGAAAGTTTCACAAATCTTGAATACCAAGCATATTATTATTAAGCAAATTACCATGCTATTAAGAGACTCTCAAAATAATTTAAGTGAAGCATGAGAGATCAATAGTTTCTTTAAAACAAATCCACCATTGTGCTGTAAAAGATCTAAGTGAAGCACATAGAGCAAAATTATAATGCTCAAAAGATATAAGTGAAGCACATAGAGCAAAACTACATAGCTCAAAAGATATAAGTGAAGCACATAGAGCAAAATTATAACGCTCACAAGATATAAGTGAAGCACATAGAGTATTCTATCAAATTTTAATTCATGTATGGCTCTCTCAAAAGGTGTGTACATCAAGGATGATTGTGGCATACTAAGACACAAAGACACAAATAATACAAGACGCTCCAAGCAAAACACATATCATGTTGGTGAATAAAAATATAGCTCCAAGTAAATTACCGATGGAAGTGGACGAAAGAGGGGATGCCTTCCGGGGCATCCCCAAGATTTGACCTTTTGGTGTCCTTGGATTATCTTGGGGGTTCCATGGGCATCCCCAAACTTAGGCTCTTGCCACTCCTTTTTCCATGATCCATCAAAAGAATTCACCCAAAACTTGAAAACTTCACAACACAAAACTCAAAATAGAAAACTCGTGAGCTCCGTTAGCGAAAGAAAACAAAAGACCACTTCAAGGTACTGTAATGAACTCATTATTTATTTATATTGGTATTAAACCTACTGTATTCCATATTCTCTATGGATTATAAACTATTTTACTAGCCATAGATTCATTAAAATAAGAAAACAACACACGAAAAACAGAATCTGTCAAAAACAGAACAGTATGTAGTAATCTGTAGCTAGCGCAAGATATGGAACCCCAAAAATTCTAAAATAAATTTATGGACGTGAGTAATTTATCTATTAATCATCTGCAAAAAGAATTAACTAAATATCACTTTTGAAATAAAAATGACAGCAGTTCTCGTGAGCGCTAAAGTTTCTGTTTTTTTATAGGAAGTTCAACAAGACTTTCCCCAAGTCTTCCCAATGGTTATATTTGGCACAAACACTAATTAAACACAAAAAACACAACCAAAATAGAGGTTAAATAATTTATTTATTACTAAGCAGGAGAAAAAAAGCAAGGAATAAAAATAAAATTGGGTTGCCTCCCAACAAGCGTTATCGTTTAACGCCCCTAGCTAGGCATAAAAGCGAGGATAGATCTAGGTATTGCCATGTTTGGTAGGCAATCCATAAGTGGCTCTCATGATAGTTTCATATGGTAATTTTCTTTTCTTTCTTTGAAAGTGTTCCATGCCCTTTTTTTAATGTAAATTGAAATCTAATATTCCCTTCCTTCATATCAATAATCGCACCAACCATTCTAAGGAAAGGTCTACCAAGAATAATAGGGCAAGAAGGATTGCAATCTATATCGAGAACAATGAAATCTACGGGCACATAATTCCTATTTGCAACAATAAGAACATCATTAATCCTTCCCATAGGTTTCTTAATAGTAGAATCCGCCAGATGCAAGTTTAGAGAGCAATCATCAAAATTACGGAAATCTAGTAAATCACACAAAGTTTTGGGAATAGTGGAGACACTAGCACCCAAATCACACAAAGCATAAAACTCATGATCTTTAATTTTAATTTTAATAGTTGGTTCCCACTCATCATAGAGTTTTCTAGGGATAGAAACTTTCAACTCAAGTTTTTCTTCATAAGATTGCATCAAGGCATCAACAATATGTTCGGTGAAGGCTTTATTTTGACTATAAGCATGTGGAGAATTTAGCACGGATTGCAACAAGGAAATACAATCAATTAAAGAGCAACTTTAATAATTAAATTCCTTGAAATCCAATATAGTGGGTTTAGCAACATCTAGATTTTTATTTCTTTCAATTCCACTTTCATCAATTTCATCATTAAGATCTAAATACTCCGAATTTTTAGAACGCCTTCTGGGTAAAGGAAGATCATATTCAGTTTCATCAAGATTAATATTGAAAAATAAAGATTTAATAGGAGACACATCAATAACTTTTAGATCTTCATCTCGATTTTCATAGGAATCCGGTTTAGCAGCCATCTTATTAACTAAGGTGGCTTGCATATCCGAAATTTCAGCAGTCATCTTTTCTAGACGAGCAATTTGGGATCTTATACCATCAAATTCTTTAGACATATCATCTAGCTCTTTATTCATATAACTCATAAAACTTTTTTGTTCCTTAAGCTTATTTCTAAAGAAATTGTTATGCTCAAATTGCAAAACCATAAACTTCCAAACATTGGTTTCGATCTCCTCTAACCTTTTGAGGTGGAGATCACCAAATCTCGGTTGAGCCATCGCGACAAACAAGCAAACTAGCACACAATAAAACAAGAGCAAACGGGCAAAAAGGCAAATAGAGAGGGAGGATAGAGAGAGAGAGGGCGAATAAAACGGCAAGCGTGAAGTGGGGGAGAGGAAAACGAGAGGCAAATGACAAATAATGTAATGCGAGAGATAGGGATTGTGATTGGTACTTGGTATGTTGACTTTTTGCATAGACTCCCCGGCAACGGCGCCAGAAATCCTTCTTGCTATGTCTTGAGCTTGCATTGGTTTTCCCCGAAGAGGAAGGGCTGATGCAGAAGAGTAGCGTAAGTATTTCCCTCAGTTTTTGAGAACCACAGTATCAATCCAGTAGGGGGCCACGCTCAAGTCCCTCGTACCTGCACAAAGCAATAACTACTCACAACCAACGCGATTAGGGGTTGTCAATCCCTTCACAGTCACTTACGAGAGTGAGATCTGATAGATATAATATTTTTGGTATTTTTGGTATAAAGATGCAAAGTAAAAAGTAAAGGCAAAGTAAAAAAAGCAAAGCAAGATTAAAGTGATGGAGATTGATATGATGAGAATAGACCCGGGGGCCATAGGTTTCACTAGTGGCTTCTCTCAAGAGCATAAGTATTCTGTGGTGGGTGAACAAATTACTGTTGAGAAATTGACAGAATTGAGCATAGTTATGAGAATATCTAGGCATGATCATGTATATAGGCATCACGTCCGTGACAAGTAGACCGAAATGATTCTGCATCTACTACTATTACTCCACTCATCGACCGCTATCCAGCATGCATCTAGAGTATTAAGTTAAAAACAGAGTAACTCCTTAAGCAAGATGACATGATGTAGAGAGATAAATTCATGCAATATGAAATAAACCCCATCTTGTCATCCTCGATGGCAACGATGCAGTACGTGCCTTGCTGCCCCTTCTGTCACTGGGAAAGGACACCGCAAGATCGAACCCAAAGCTAAGCACTTCTCCCATGGCAAGAACTACCAATCTAGTTAGCCAAACCAAACGGATAATTCGAAGAGACTTGCAAATATAACCAATCATACATAAAAGAATTCAGAGAAGATTCAAATATTATTCATAGATAGACTTGATCATAAACCCACAATTCATCGGTCTCAACAAACACACCGCAAAAAGAAGATTACATCGAATAGATCTCCACAAGAGAGGGGGAGAACTTTGTATTGAGATTCAAAGAGAGAGAATAAGCCATCTAGCTACTAACTATGGACCCGAAGGTCTGAGGTAAACTACTCACACTTCATCGGAGAGGCTATGATGATGTAGAAGCCCTCCGTGATGACAGCCCTCTTTCGGCAGAGCTCCGGAACAGGCCCCAAGATGGGATCTCGTGGATACAGAAAGTTGCGGCGGTGGAATTAGGTTTTTGGCTCATGTTCTGATCGTTTGGGGGTAAGTAGGTATATATAGGAGGAAGGAGTACGTCGGTGGAGCACCGAGGGGCCCACGAGGCAGGGGCGCGTCCTAGGGGGGGGGCGCCCCCACCCTCGTGACCTCCTCTTTGACTCCTTGGAGTAGGGTCCAAGTCTCCTGGATCATGTTCGGTGAGAAAATCACGTTCCCAAAGATTTTATTCTGTTTGGACTCCGTTTGATATTTTGTTTCTCCGAAACATTGAAATAGGCAAAAAAAAACAACAATTCTGGGTTGGGCCTCTGGTTAATAGGTTAGTCCCAAAAATAATATAAAAGTGGAAAATAAATCCCAATATAGTCCAAAATAGTAGATAATATAACATGGAGCAATCAGAAATTATAGATACGCTGGAGACATATCAGTGATCCCGATCAGGAGCATGTCGGCGCTGATCTCCCGAGATTTTGCTACTGCTCTAGTGCCGACTGGAGCTGCTCCCGGCTCAACCGCCGCTCCTGCTTTAGCTTCTGGGGCTGGTGCGCCCGCACCTCAAGTCGCGAAGCTCTCAGGCTTCAAGCTCACGAAGCAGAAGGTGGACTACGTTGCTGTGGACCAGTAAGTGCCCCGCCTCACCTTATTCCTGATGTTGATGCTCGTTTCCGACTCTCTTTCCTTGTTGTGTAACCAGGCTGTCGTCTGCGGCGAAGAGGAGAAGGGAGAGCGAGGTGGTGCCGATTGAGTCCGTGTCACCTCCTGCGACCGTGCCCCTCTCCATGAGCAAAGGTGGGGATGGTGCTCGTGCTTCTCTATCCCGGTCATGTTCACGAGGCCCAGTGGAGCATCCTCGAGAGGAATCAGCCCCCGAAGCGCCTGTAACACCCTCGATGCGACTATAGCTCCCACGTGTCGAGGCACGACTTAGATACATAATCGCATTGAAGGCATATGTCGCAAGTTAGGCAATGTTCACAAACATCCCATGTAATGTAATAATAAAAGGGGAGATAACATAGTTGGCTTACACTCGCCATGTCAATCAAGCACATAAATAACATTACATCATCCAAACACTCATGGCCCGACTACGGCGCCAAAATAAAAGAGAACCCAACATGCGACACGGTCCCAATCACCCCCAACTGGGCACCACTACTGACCATCGGGAAAGGAAACATAGTATCGTTGAGAGTCTTCGTCGAACTCCCACTTGAACTCATACGCGCCTCCTGGAGCGGAATCACCGGGCCCTGCATCTGGTGCAATAGTAATCTGTGAGCCACAGGGACTCAACAATCTTGCACCCTCGCGATCAAGACTATTTAAGCTTATAGGAATGGCAAGGTAAAATATGAGTGGAGCTGCAGCAAACGACTAGAAAAATATGGTGGCTAACTTATTCGCAAAGGAGAGCAAGAAGAGGAGGCAAAGCGCGAGCGAGAAACTAGAGAACAACCTGCGCAAAACATTACTCCAACACCGTGTCCACTTCCCGGACTCCGCCGAGAAGAGGCCATCACGGTAACACACTCAGTTGATTCATTTTAATTAAGTTAAGGTTCAAGTTATCTATAACCGGACATTAACAAATTCCCATCTACCCATAACCGCAGGCACGGCTTTCAAAAGATCAATCCCTGCAGGGGGTCCCAACTTAGCCCATGACAAGCTCTCACAGTCAACGAAGGAATAGACCTCCTCCCAAGACGCTCCGATCAGACTCGGTATCTCGGTAACTCAAGACACTTCGACAGGTTAAAACAAGACCAGCAACACCGCCCGAATGTGCCGACAAATCCCGATAGGAGCTGCACATATCTCTTTCTCAGGGCACACTCAGATGAGCAAGACGTCGGGTAGGCCAGCCCAGAGTTGCCCCTGGTAGCCCCGGACATCGCTCAGTTGGACCAACACTCAGAGGAGCACTGGCCCGGGGGGGTTAAAATAAGATGACCCTTGAGTCTGCAGAACCCAAGGGAAAGAAAAGGCTAGGTGGCGAATGATAAGACCAATGTTGGGCATTGCTGGAAAAGCTTTAATCAAAGCGAACTATCAAGGGGTTCCCATTATAACCCAACCACATAAGGAACGCAAAAACCGGGAACATGACACCGATATGACGGAAACTAGGGCGGCAAGAGTGGAACAAAACACTAGGCGAGAGGCCGAGCCTTCCACCCTTTACCAAGTATATAGATGCATTAAGATAACATGGCAATATAATGATATCCCAACAAGTAAATAAAAGATGTTCCAACAAGGAACGGCCTCCGATCTTCACCTGCAACTAGCAACACTATAAGAGGGGCTGAGCAAAGCGGTAACATAGCCAATCAATAGTTTGCTAGGACAATGGTGGGTTAGAGGTTTGACATGGAAATTTGGGAGGCTTGCAAGCAAGTGGTAGGCATCATAGCAATGGCATAGCAAAAGAGCGAGCAAACTAGCATAGCAAAGATAGTAGTGATTTCAAGGGTATGATCATCTTGCCTGCACAGTTGTCAGAGTTGACTGGATCCTCGAAAGCAAACTCAACGGGCTCCTCGTTAGCGAACTCGTCTCCTGGCTCTACCCAAACAAGACAAACAAGCAACAAGGATACAATCAACCACGTGCAAACTCAAACAACACAATGCAAAGATGATATGCTATGCGGGATGCGATGCGGGATGCAAAATGCAAGATATGACAGAAAATGCATGAACCTGGCCTCAACTTGGAATTCCAAGTGTGCCACTGGAAAGATGAGATGAAATCGCTTGAAGATGATATAAAGAACGCCGGAATCGGAGTTACGGTTTGGAAATGGCAAGCGATTCAAAAATGACACCAGTCTGCGATTTACAGCAAGTAGGCATCTAAATGCAACGAGATGAACATGCTACAGCACCCAAACATGACATCAAAATACATGGCAGGGAAGCATTCAAGATGCTTAACAAAAGTCTAGCACTGAGCTACGGCCAAATCATCCATTAACAGGTTCAAACAAGCATGGCAAAAACGCAAATGGTAAAACAGATCTCAGAATTAGTGAAATTAACACTTGTCTGGAATTTCAGATCATATAGCCCTCTTCGGAGCAACAAAACAACATGCTACAGGACCTGAACATGACAAAAAAAGACATGGCATGGAGCTACTCAACAAGCTTAACAAAAGTCCTTTAGTGACATTGAGTCAAAAGGGATCACAAAATATACTAACAAGCACACGAACATAGCAAAAACATAATCAGTTTTCAGACTTAGTGAAAACTGGGACATGCTGAAACATAACTCACGAAGGCATGTTTACGAGATCGATGCACTCACTACGGTGCAAGTCATGGCAAGACAAGCATACATCCCTTAAGAAGGCACAAAATGCAAGCTACAAATGGCAAGAACAATGGCATAGCATGCACGGATCAACTACAATAACATCGGCAAAATCGCAAACAAGTTGACGATCTGCCCAGATTTGCAACGAAGCAAAAGTAGAGCTCGATTGACTCAAGCTAGGGTGCTCCATAATTGTAAATAAAGACATGGATGGATAGAGCACTACAAGATTAACAAAACACCTTTACTGATCATCCTCAAAAGAGGCACGGATCACTAGGAAACAACATGAACATATGGCATCATGAACTAAACAATCCCAGGACTTAGTGAAATCACTAAGTCCCTGAAAACAGAATTACCGGGTGCCTCACTTTGCAAGCTTGAACAAGTCACCACACACATCCTAAAAATACATGGGTTGCACCTCTGGAAAGATGACAAAACCCTTAACAAAACATATGAAGAACTCACGGGCATATCATGCACACAATAATCATGGCAAAAATGACAAAAGTGCTAAACGGAGTAACAGATCTGACAATTAACTCAAGTAGCCCTCTTCTAACAGTATTTCGGGCGTCAAGACGAGCTCAAATGAAAATGATGCAATGGAATGAAATGATGTACTCTCTGAGATGAACATTTTGATATGCTATACGCCCAAATCAGAGGTACGGATGCAAAGTTACGGGGCCTCGAACAGGAGCATATGGATCAAGAATTTTGGGACTGCGAAAAAAAACGACCTAGGGTTAGGATTTCAGATCTGAGATCCGGGTAGAATCCGAAGTTCGCCGGGGATCCCACCGGAGCTCGTCGCCGGAGTAGGAGGGCCGGGCCGGTGGAGCTCACCGGGAGAAGCGGCGTGGCGGCGCC